>NW_007734362.1:34260-38289 GCF_000696425.1 Galeopterus variegatus | reverse complement strand
AAAAAAAAAAAAAAAAAAAAAAAAAGAATACTCAACCCTGGTATACAGAAGCCCTAAAATTAAACAAGAGAGAATATTCAAAATAATAATTGAAAAATTTCCACCACGGAAGGAAAACACGGGTCTCCAGTACTTCTAAAACTAACGACAGCTAGCACAGTAAGTAAAACCACATTTTTTCAAAGGAAATAGGAAATAGCCAAAGCAAATAGAGAAAACAACAATTACCTACAAGGAAACCATAATTAGATTGACAGACTTTTCATCAGCCACAAAAGATGCCAGAAAGCAACGAGAAAATATCTCCTAAGAACTTCTAAGGAAGTATCTTTTATGAACCTAGGGAAAATAACTGTCACTTTAGAATTCTCTACTCAGTGACATTATCAGTCATGAATGAAGCAAAACAAAGGCATTATCAAGAAAGTAAGACTGAGAGATTTTACCACCCACAGAACCATTCATAAAGATGCTTCTTATTAGGAGCCAAACAGAATCCAGAAGAAACAAGTGAAATGCAAAAGGCAATGATAAGTAGATAAATTGGTAGTCATGTTGGTAAATCTACATAAAACTATTGACTACAAAAACACAAAAAATAGTAATAATGCTTAATTTGGGGATGATCAGAAAGCAGGTGTAAGTAAAATACTGAACCACCATTACATTACGTATGAATGGGAAGACTGTAGTTAAACAGTATTCAGATCCTTATGCTATTTGGAAAGAGAATAGAGATACTATGTTTAGCCTTTGATAAGTACACATGTAAAAGATTTACATGTACTCCAGTCAAAATTAGACTTTAACAGGCCAAGGCAGTATGGTGTAATTTCTAGGACAAAGGTAAACAAAAGACTTCATAGGTTCCAAAGTATCAAATGAAAAAAAATGAGAAAGAACTTACTAAATCTTGGATACTAAAAACTATTTAAAAACCAAAGTAATTAAGAAGGAGTGGTACTGGTGCAGTGACTGATAAATAGGACAATGTAATAGAAGCAAGAGCTCGAAAAGAGACCACTGCAAGTCATCTGAATTGTGGCAAAGGGAATGTCACTGAGTAATTCAGAGAGGACAGTTTTTTAAAAAATAAATGTTCTTTAAACCTAGATATAAAGGTAAAAATCAATAAATCTTCTAGAATATCATATTAGAAAATAGCTTCCTGAACTTGGGATAAGGAAAAATTTCTTAAACAGGACACACAATGTACTAACAGAAAAGACTGATAAATTAGACAACATCAAAATTAAGAACTTTTGTTCATAAAAGACATTATTAGGAGAGCTTTGAAAAGGCAGGCTACATATTGGGAGAAGATGTTTGCAGTGCACCTCCCAGACAAATAGCTTATATCCAGAAAATATAAACAATTTCTTCTATTAATAAGGAAAATAAGTAGAAAAATGGACAAGAGACTTGATCAGGCAACTCACCAAAGAAGAAATTTGAATGGTCACAAAACCTACGAAAACGTGCACAACTTCACTAGTCATCAGGAAAATGCAAAACAAACCCTCAATAAGATATCCTCACACACACAGAACATGAATTATTAAGTTGTTCCCAGAAAGGTTATACCAAATTATACTTCCTCTGGCAGTACAAAACAGTGCCATTTCACCTTATCTTGCTAACTTTGATAGGTATATTTTTATTTAAATTGCCAACTTTATGGACAAAAGTGATAACTAATTGTTATTTTCATTTGCATTTCTGGAATATTACAGATTTTGTAATTTTTACATATATATTGACTAGAACATGTATATTTTTCTTCTGAAACGTATCCATCTATAAGTTATCCATTATTACAAACACTGTTAATCTCTTCTTCCTTCGTAAGAAGGCGTAGGTTGTGTTCAAGGATCATTGTGCCCAGTTCAAAACACTTGTTTCTCCAAACTTCCTGAAGCTAGGAGCAGTTGTGTGACCCAGTTCTGGTCATGTAGTAACTGGAGGCCTACTACTGGAGGTTCCAGGAAAACAATTTGTTTACTAATGAAAAGAGACAGTCTCGGCTGTCCTCTGCCCTTTTCCTCTTTCTTCCTGCCTGGAATGTAGAATTTGATGTCTGGAGGAACACAGCAATCTTGTGAACATGGGGATGACAGACACATATGCTTTTAGGACAGTAGTAGATAGAAGCCTGCATCCTTGAGCTATTTAACTGTCCCCGAATTGCCATCCTCCAGATTTCCTGTAATGTGAGAAAAATAAAGCCCCATTTGATTCAGACTCTACAGTAGTGTTTGTTATACACATCTGAATACAACCTAATACATGCATCCCTTTCTTATTGATTTGAAATATGTTTTTAACAGATTAAGTACACCACTTTTTTCATTAATTAATGCTGTAAATATATTTTGCAAGTCTATAAGCAAGAAAGTACAAATTTCAAAATGAAGAAGGATATACATAATATATACAGATGGATGAAAAGTTCTAAGACAAAATTAAAAACAGTTGAATACTGAAACAAAGTGGAAATATAAATAGACAATTTTCTGATAAGCTATAAACTAGCAAAATTAACTCAAGAAGGAGTAAAAGAACTAGATAACTAATAAGAAAGTAAGAAATTGAAAGAATATTACTTTCCCAAAGCTCCTGCACCCACCTCTCACATTTTCTGACTTCATCTCCATCTTGCTCTCTCAGCTCATTCAGGCACACTGGCCTGGTTGCTGTTCTTCCCTCATGCCAGACTGTTCCCACCTTAGGGTCCCTGCTATGGTTTTCCCTCTGCTGGCACATTTTCCTTTAGATATTTGTGCTTTATCAAGCAGCTACAGCAATCCTTATAAAAAGCAAGTCCTGTCAGGACACTCCTATATTTAAATGCTTGCAATGGCTCCCATGTCATTAAGAGTAAAAACCCAAATACCCAGAATGATTTACAAGAGCTAGAAAGCTCCTGCCCCCAGCCCATTCTCTTTCAGATCTCATTTCCTACCCTCTCCCACTAACTCATTCCTTGAGTGTGCTGAGCATGCTCCCATCAACAACCTTTGCACTTGCTGATCCCTCTGCTTGCAAGGCCACCATGCGCATTGGCTTGGTTCACACCCACAACCCACAAGTCCCTGCTCAAGTGTGTTCTGATCAGGGAGGCCTTCCTTCACAGCCACACATCATCAATCCCTCCCACTTGATTTACATTGCCTCTTCACATTTATCATGACCTGACTTGCTATAGAATTCCTCCTTTAAGAACTTTTAATTCTTTATTGAAATTATTAAAACACATAGGAGAAAATATAGATGAATATCTCTCTGCATTGTGGATGTGGAAAGGATTTCTAAACAAAAAGCAAAGAAAGAATTCACAAAAACATTTTCACAATGTTAACTCTTTCAATCCAAGAGGCATGGAATGTCTTTCCATCTTTTTGTGTCCTCTTTAATTTCTCTCAGTAGTGTCTTGTAGTTCTCGTTGTAGATCTTTCACTTCCTTGGTTAAATTGATTTGTAGGTATTTTGGTTTTTTGGTGACTATTGTAAATGGGCTTGCTTTCTTGATTTTTTTTCTGCTAGTTCATTATTGGAGTATAAAAATGCTACTGATTTTTGCATGTTCATTTTATATCTGCAACATTACTGAAATTGTTAATCAACTCTAAGAGTTTTGGGGTAGAGTCCTTAGGTTTTTCTATATATAGGATCATGTCATCTGCAAACAGGAACAGTTTGACTTCATACTTTTCAATCTGGATGCCCTTTATTTATTTATCTTGCCAGATTACTCTGGCTTGTACTTCCAATACTATGTTAAATGAGAGTGGGCATCCTTGTCTTGTTCCTTTCAGCTTTCAGCTTTTCTCCATTCAGGATGATATTGGTGATTGACTTGTTATATATGGCTTTTACTGTGTTGAGATACTTTCCTTCTGTGCCTAATTTGCTGAGAGCTTTTATCGTGAAGCAATGTTGAATTTTTTCAAATGCTTTTTTCTGCATCTATTGAGATAATCATATAGTTTTTGTCTTTGATTATGTTGATGTGGTGTATCACATTTATTG
>NW_007734362.1:29615-33930 GCF_000696425.1 Galeopterus variegatus | reverse complement strand
AGGAAGGAAGGAAGGAAGGAAGGAAGGAAGGAAGGAAGGAAGGAAGGAAGGAAGGAAGGAAGGAAGGGAAAGAAAGTACCTTTGTGAACTTTCAGAAGGAGAGGTGGGAGGGGTGAATGGTGAGGGGGGTTGGGAAGACATTGGGTAAGGGGCACAAAGAATAATTACAATTTGTAATAATGAATATGCCAATAATATCGACTTGAGCATCACATGTTGTACACAGAAAATGGCAGTCAATGCTGTACCCCCAAAATACATATAATCAATTATGTTTCAATAAAAAAAAATTCACCAAGAAAAAGATCAGTAGATTTGATCTAAATAAAATTCTCTAACTTGCCTAGTTCAAGAAAATTAAAGGCAAACAAACTGGAATTGCCTGGAAAAATATCTGTGACCACAGAAATATAGTTTATATAGAAAAATCATTAAAATATATGAGGAAAAGTAGTAAATCTCCTAAAGAGAGAAATACAAAAAAAGGAAGAGTAAGATATTTAACAAAAACGTTTTAAAAAAAAGGATAATAAACTTTTCGAATATCCTACTTCACTAACAATACATTTAAAAATTTAAACAATTAGATATAATTGTGTATGGTTTTAAAAAATGAGAACATTGTAAAAACATAGTGACAGAGGGAATTTCATAAGTTTATGATGGAGATATAAATTAGTAGAGTCTTCCTGCAAATATTTTACATTTTGTAACAAGAGTTCAAAAATTACTTATATTCTTTGACCTGGTATATCCACTTTCAGTATACTTATCAAAGTAGTCATATATTCAGACTAACATTCACGGATGTTATTAGGTGCAGCATATTTTAAAAGAGCTAAAATTGGAAACATAAATATCCCACAATAAAAGAATGGTTAAATAAATTATGTTTTATACATAAATGGAATAGTAATATCCTATTGAAATTATTTTAAAGAATTTTTAACAAGTTGAGAAAATGTATATTATAATAGTTGAAAAATGCAGGATGCCACAAAGATTACAGAGTATAAACTTTCAAGTAAGTGAAAATATCTATACCATTAAAAAGGTCAGAGGAAACATGAACAAATCTCCATAATTTCTACATTTATATAGTAAAATTAGGGACATTTTCCTTCCTTTTAAACATATATTTCTGTATTTCCTAATTTTTTATCAATGACCAGGAAAAAAAAACCTAGAACAAATAAATCTTATTTAAAAGAAAATAAAAATACACATTTTAAAATATGGTGTTCATGATCCTAAGTTCTGTCCATTTAATTATGAGTTAACAGTGAATATTAATCTTTCTATTAGGTATTTCAGGTAAAATTTATACCTGTCATTTGGGTATGAGAAATGACAGACATTATTATTTTCTTATTCTGAAAAACTTACTTAAGGGAAAAACTGATTGCCCCCAAACAGAAATGCAAACCAAAAGAAAGAAAATGAGGGTGAACCTGGCACCAGCCTATGTGAAATTCTATCAGAAAGTGCTGCCCATTATCATAATTCCTTATCAAAATTGAAAGAATAGAAGGAAGAGTTATTCTCTTCAGGAGGCGTGACCACTACATGTGCAAGAAAAAACCATGTCCATCTAGGCCAATTTTTTAATTGTTCCAGTCAACTTCACTCCTAATTCCTACAATTCCAAATTCCCTACTTTAATCATATGTAACAAAAATCCCTTCTCCAAGGACCGACGACAGAAATACTGATAAAACTCCAATGCAAAAAAGTCTTTAGGTTTTAATAATTATTTTAATAGTAACTAGTGATCCCCAAATAAATAATGATTTAATCTATAAACACTAACATTCTAAAAACTCAGCCTCAATGGTAACTTAGAGGCAGCTTTCAGAGTTCCAGGTGCTGTCGAATACCTTCAACTCATCTCGACCAACTGTACGTATTACAGAACATATTGAGAGCCTGCAAGACCGTGTGCTTGATGGCCAGAGCCCAAAAGGTCCCAGATATTTGAGGTTTGTGATGACATTTAACAGGGTAATTGATATAATCTCTTTTTGGCAATGTGGCAATATTACAAGGCATGGATCTAATGACCTAGTAAATGTATCTCTAGAGATTTTCCTACATACACACATCCATGTGCAAAACGACATGGATGAGGAAACTAATTCATAGATACAGAATGTGAAATAGCAACCTGAAAAATCCATCAAAATAAATTGGGATATACCCATAGAGTAGAATACTGCGAAGCTGCGAAAAACATAAAAAAGAAGCCTGTTGTGTACTCATGCATATAAGATTCTGCCAAGATACACCAGTAAGTAAAAGGCAGAGAGTAGAATGGTGTGTAGCATATGTTACCGTTTGTCTTTTAAAACGTGTAAAAACTAAAATACTAATTGCCTCTGGATTGTAGAAACCAGTGGCTGGGGACTGAGGCAGGAAGGAGATTTTTCCCTGTATACTCTCGTTCCTTTAGAATTTGTAACATGTGACTTATTCCCTATATGAAAAATAAAATTAAACACTTGAAAAAAAAACACACACACAGGACAATTTACCTGTATGTTTCTCTGTTTTTCTGTCTAATATTCACAATATCAATTGCTGCTAATTTACCTGTATATAAGGGTTTTTTTTGGGGGGGGGGGGTTGTTTGTTTCCTTTTTAGTAAAATATATGTTTATTGAAATAGGCAAATGTTCTCCAGGAGAGAAGAATGGCAACTACTGCAATATCTTTCCACCCAAAGCACAGGATTTTAAATTTTTCATTATTAGTTATTGATTCATGCATTCATTCATTTAACTATGATTTGTAGAGTGTTCTCCATGCATGTGCACTGGGGTCATAAAGTGGAAAAGACACAGGTCTTATTTTAAGGAGCTCATAATGCAGTAGGAAAGACAGAAAAATAACCAACCACTCATTTAGTTCATTACTATTTATTTAGCACCCACTAGGTGCATCAATACATAAGTGTGATAAGTGTGAAAGAAAAGGAAAGAGCCATGGCACAAGGGGAGCCCAGACAAGAGGCATCCGGCTCAATCAAAGGTGGTGACAGAAGTGCAGAAGAAAAGTGGGAATGGGCCTGGAGGGGGCAAGACATGCTCCATCATGTCCAGAAGTCAAGAAAATCCATGGTGCATTCAGGAGCCTGTAAGCAGTTGATCTGGTTTAAGACCAGAGTGTGATGGGGTCATAGGTAGAAATGAAGCTGGAGCAATGACCTAGGTAGGAGAAGCGAGATCACAAAGGACCATGCTCACAGGTTGGGATTTTAGCCCTAACACATCAAAGAGACACAAAAGTTTTCAAGCATTTGGGATTTCCAAACAGTAGTTTCCAAACTTGGATGTACAGTATCACCAAAAAAGATTAATTTCCAGGTCCCATCCCAGACTTACTGAATAGAAATCTTAGGGCAGTGGGCCCTGAATCGGCATTTTTAATAAGCTTGTCTGGTGATTCTGACAGTAAACCAAGTATTGGAACCACTGGTATCTAGGATCTCTCCTTACATAGACTCCTCAAGGATCAAAATACCTGCTCTTCCCTCCCAATGGAAGCACTGAGTACAGCAGAAAGCTGGTGTTACTGGGCTGTTCCCAACACCTGAGACAGAGAAACTAGAAAGCAGGAATGATGAGATAAATGAAGGCCTGTCCCCCGAGGGGTAACATTTGTGAGTCTTATCCTACGAGGGTGAAAAAAAACCCAAATGAGAGCCCAGTTGATACAGATACACACATTTTTTCTAACTTTCATTTTTTTAAAAGTCAGTATACGACACAAAAGCAGGGGGTACAATTTAAAATTATTTTTTAATCTCAGCCACATATTTGGAATTAGAGCCTCATATTTGACGTTCATATGCATACACCATATACAACTTCAATTGGCCTAGAAATGGGAAGTTTTTCACCACCCGAGGCAAAATGAGAAGCAGCAACTCCATTCTGTACCAAGATAATAAGAGGCTCATCAAAGACTGGTGAGAGCTTCACATTCACAATTTTTCAATACACCACTGACTCTACTTTGGGCTTTTCTTCCTTTTTAAAATACATTTTGCCCACAGTTTGAAGCATTCTGCAAGACATAATTACACAGTAATTCTGACATGAAAATAGAAGAAAGGAAAAAATAAGGAAAACCAAATCCCCCCACAAAGATGTATTTTTAAACATTTAACAGCTTTAAATCTAGATGAGTCACAACCTAAATAGAAATATCACCCACAATTCCACCTGATCTGCATAGTGTTTTCTTCCCCCAAAGCTAAGCGTATGTTTATTAAATTTATTCATTCACTCATTCGATGGGTTTTTATTGGGCACCC
>NW_007734362.1:27586-28749 GCF_000696425.1 Galeopterus variegatus | reverse complement strand
GGGTTGCAATCCCGTTGCCGGTCAGTAAAAAAGACAAAAAGGAAAAAAAAAAAAAAGAAAATGTGCAAAAATGAGATAGAACATGTTGTTCTCGAGGAACTGAGAAAAATCTTATGCCCAAGCATAGAGAGTATATCAATAAAGGAGGCAGGAGAAATAGGCAGGGGACACACATACATGGTATCGAATTCACTGAGAACAGTCCTATGAATTAGGCAGAGATGGGTACTTTTGTCTCAACTTATGATTAGCTCTAGAACATAAGCATTAAGTGTCTTAGCCAAGGACAGGAAGTCAGAGCCAAGTCAGAAGTCTCCCACACTAGATCCACTCGTCTAATGGTCCCATCAGATAGATACCCAAATCGGGATACTGCTTGAGCCCCAAATTATGTAACATTAATAATGATAATTTAAAAGAATTGAAATGCATGCTATCCATACTTCTGTTTCAGTTAGGGTACGATTTGGAAGCTTCATAATTTTTTATTTTTAGCTGAGGGAATGTAGACTAAAAAAAAATTTCTGATGTTTTAACAGATTTTAGCAACAATAAAAATATTTTCCGTTCATAACATCCAATTATTATAGTTTTTCAAAACATTACCATTGGGGGAAACTGGGTAAACTACAGACAAGTTCTCCCTGCATTATTTCTTATAACTTCATGTGAATCAACAATTATCTGAATAGTAATTTCAATTGAAAAATAAAATTATTGGTTTACCCCAAAACTAACAATAAAAAGACAAGAGAGGAAAACATGATCTTTATATATTATGAAGATCTTCATTTTTTCTAAGTTTACTACTAATCATTCAAAGCCTCGGGAATCAAAGTGTTTCTAGGTGCCAGATGCTTTGCTAATTGGTTTGCAATTTCATCTATGCCTCACTATAACTATAATATCAATGTATTATCATTTTATTTTGCAAATTAGAAAACATACACAGAAAAGTTAAATAATCTGCCCATCATCTTGTGGATTCTGAGTGCCAGAGCCAGGATTCAAACCCAGGTCTGTGCAACCCCAAGCCCTGGTTCCTAAGTTGGAAGCCAGGTCCTAGAGCCCTTCCTTCCATGGGCCATTCATTCTCTTTAGGCATCCATTTCCTCTGTTCAATGAAGAAGTTGAACCAGATGACCTCTGATTTCATTTCCAGT
>NW_007734362.1:18974-26197 GCF_000696425.1 Galeopterus variegatus | reverse complement strand
ATGGATGCTCAAACACGGTCCCTTTGGGAGGGACAAAAAGGGAGAAAGAGATTGCTAAAAATGAGACAGCGATCTTGACCCTGAGTAATTATTTGCTACCTAGTCCTCTGCCCAGACCAACTTTTCTTTCAGGTTCCACCTCAGAAATTTCTAACATTCCCTTGACTCATATCCACCTCCAGGTCCTACTTCTCTCTCTGGGCCCCTTCACAGCCCCTCAGAAGAACTGTGTACATTCACTGTCTCCATCAGCTTTTTCACCCCCATTCCCTCTTTAATCCCCTCAATCTTTTTCCTCCACCCACGAACCCCACTGAAACCACTTTTGCTTATGTCACGATGACTTCCACTTGGCCAATAAAATGGATCTTTCCTTCCCTCAGCTTCTTAATCTTTCTGGCTTCTTCCCTTAACATCAAATTCCCTTCTCTAGAGTGTAAGCTCTATGAAGGCACCTTGCTTGTCTCACCTCTGTAACCCTAATGCCAAGAACAATGGATACTGAGTAAATAACTGCAGAATGAATGAATGAATGAATGAACGAATGCAGCAAGACAACTTTGATGTGCATTGTCTTGTCTTTGACTTTAAATGAAAGGAACAAAAGTAAAATGAGCAGAAAGCTTATTTTTAGCTCAACTTCTATCAGAAGAGAATTGTCTAACGACTCTAACATTCTTTACTTCTGTCCAATTTTTCAATATGAGCAACTCATTATATGTCTATTTCAAATTGAGGTCTAAACTCCCACAATCACTCTCAAATTATCCCATGCCACTTTATCAGCATAATTATTTACTCTAAAATGCTTAATCAAACCATTCTTTTCTTCTTATTAAAAATTCTAATCAAGTTATAAAGTAATTTTTTATATATTTGAGGGGATAGTAGTCATTCCTAATAAAAACAGGAATGTCTGTGGTCATGTAATAGTAGTCTACCTGTCTTCTAAATCACAGTACTTTTACAGAGTACTTTTTTGATATCAGTTAAGGCTCTTTTTTCTTTTGAACACCTCGATGAGTGTTTGAATATATAAGTTTGAGGCCAGAAGTTGGGGAGCATTAAACTTCTATATAAAAAAAACCCTGAAGCTCTCAGAAACAGAAGGTATGAAGAATAGTTTCTGAATATAGATTAAAAACATGTGTACAGAGTTACAATATCATAGTGATGGGGAATGTCAACAATCCATACACTTGTTTAGAGAACCTGGTAATTCTTGACTTAATGATTTCTTCTCTCAGAATTATGATGTCAATGTTAATAATGATAATGGTGACCACCAGCAATTATCAAGGACTAATGATGTGCCAAGCACTGTCCTAAGCACTATGTACATTCTCAGTCTTCTTCACAATTTGCCTAGCATCACCCAGAGAGAAAGTGGTGGAATTGGATTTGAACACAGATTTTCCCATGGTTTTAATTATTATACTAAGAGAAGATCAACAGTTCCTCTACAGGTATCATAATTCTAACAACGAAAAACCACTGGATGGTAATGCTGGTGTGACAGAAATTTGGGAAGAAATAAATTGTGTCATCTTGGAGTTTGATGTGAAAGAAGAGATCGGCTGAGTTAAGACATGAGTTTAAGATCTGCTATGCTTGGAATGTTTGTGCCTCCTTCAAAAGTCATGGCAAGGGCCGAGCCCATGGCACACTCAGGAGAATGCGGCGCTGGGAGTGCAGCAGTGCTCCCGCCGCGGGTTTGGATCCTATATAGGGATGGCCGGTGCGCTCACTGGTGGAGTGCGGTGCTGTTCGTCTCAAAAAAGGACAAAAAAAAAAAAAAAAAAAAGTCATGGTGAAACTTAATCCCCTGTGCAAAAGTATTAAGAGGTAGGTCCTCTAGGAGGTGATTAGGCCAAAAGGACTCACTCTGCCTTCATGGATGGGATTCCTGCCCTATAAGGGTTGGAGGGAACCAGCTAGCCCCCTTTTGGCATTGCACTTTCCACCATGTAAGGACACAGCAACAAGGATCCATGCTGAAAACAGAGAGCAGCTCTCACCAGACACTGAATCTGCTGGCACCTTGATCTTGGACTTCCCAGCTTCCAGAACAGTGAGAAATATATTTCTTTTATTTATAAATTACCCATTCTAAGGTATTTTGTAACAGCAGCACAAATGGACTAAGACAGGATCTTAATAAAAGTGTTCATTAAAATTAGAAGTAAAACAAACATGGCGTTATGCTCAGAAATTCTAAATAGGAACCTATCTACCACAAAAAGGAAACAGAGACTCTAAAGAATGACATTTCAACACAAACACACACACACACACACACACACACACTTGCACATACCTCCACAGAGGATGCAAAACAGCAGGCTTCTAGAGAAAATAATATAGCTGCAGAAGGAACTTTCTGAGGGGCTCAGGTTTCAAAGCAACTACATAAAAGATTGAAGGAGGAATATTGAACAAAGAATGAAAGAGAAGAGTAGCACTGACCTGTATGAAGAATGTCAGAAAAGTTTAACTAAAGCCAGAAATGAGCTGGAGCCTGTGAAAAATGTCAAAGATGACAAAAAGGTTAGGCTGCAAAAACAAAAAGAAAAGACACTCAGAGCCGGAAAATGAATAAAGAATATTACGTCCTCAGCTTTCAGTGGGGTGGGGGTGGGAGGATGGACGTTCAGCAAGTTTAGCATTTGTCAGAATCTGTACAGGATCTGGCTGAGATATATGCTGGTGTGGAGTCCACCCGTCTGGTTGACTCAGCTACCAGGAAGATTCCAGACACCCACAAGGAGGCAACATACCTTTTAAAACACACAAACAAAAATGCCATAGAAGATGTACAACCATCCAACTTCCATTAAATTTTTGTCTTCCAACAAAGAGCAAACAGCAGAAAGGTAAACTAAGTATTACTAAGAAGTACCTGAAGCTAAGAGAAGGAAATGATAATGAG
Organism: Galeopterus variegatus; assembly: GCF_000696425.1. Lineage (NCBI taxonomy): Eukaryota > Metazoa > Chordata > Mammalia > Dermoptera > Cynocephalidae > Galeopterus > Galeopterus variegatus. The sequence goes on along the minus strand of NW_007734362.1, from coordinate 23,268 downwards.
AAGACTCTAAATTATTTCAATCAAATTCAGCATTTAGGCCCTGATTAATTACATCTTAAATTTCTGAAAGACTCGTCCAACTGTCTTGTAGAATCAAACACTGGATTTAAATTAAAGTGAAAGCGAACAAACAATCCAAATCGGTCCTTGCCTTGGGGCCTGCCTGGACTTTTATCCTGCGTCTTCCTATGGTTTGTTCCCTCGCTTTATTGAGGACTCTCCTCAGTTGTTATCTGCTCTGCCTTCCCTGACCATCCTATTTAAATACCTTGCATCCATTATTCCCTATCCCTTATCCCGCTTCATTTTTCTATACTGCATTTACCACTACCTAAGAAATGCTCCTGCTTATGTGTTTGTTGACCCTCCCTGATTAGAATATAAGCTCTGGGGGCATATGGACTTTGTCTTATTCACCACTTTATCCACAGAACATGCCAGACACTCAATGAGTATCTGTTGAATGGATGAATAAAAAAATAAAAATGTACATGAGAAGGAGGCCTACCTTGGTAATAGCTTTTTGTTTTGTTTTGTTTTTTAATGAAAAAGTTATGACTGTATCAAATGATGACAAGATGAATAGGAGCCAATAAAGTTAGGTAGTAGCATTTTTTAATGTCATTTAAGGCTTCATTAGCATAACAGTAGTGTCTCAGGGATACATTAAAATCTCACTTACCATCTTGATATCCATCTTTGGGCTGCTCTCCCCAAAGTTCTGATTCAGTAACTGTGTGGTGAGGCACAGGCATCTTTTTTGACAGGTGTTTCCTTTGCTTACCTCCTATTAAGACCCACTGGGTAGAGAAATGGAGGTGGCCATTTCATTGGGTTTTGTCAATCAATGTTCCAAGCATACCTAAAGGATTCTGGCCGGGTCTGGAGACCTCACTCAAAAATAACATGTTCTGGTAGTTTTGAAGGTAGTTTTATGGTATATTTAGAGGAAGCTAATCAAAGACATATACAGGAAATAATTAACATTCCATAGTCTAATATGCCCTGTTGGCCAGTTCACAGGTGAGTAAAGCTGATCTGTTGTAACTCCAATAAATGTCTTTACCCATGTCACTTTAGGATTTTTTTGTCACAGTCTGGAAAAGGGATATGTTTCACCTGGAAAAGAAGTGACAACTCATGATAGCTGCCTTTGTATATCTGAGAGATGGTGACTCAGAAAAAAGTGACATATATTGTTTCATTTTGCTCCTAATTTTAACATCTGGAACAACTCATTAAGAACAAGAGAAGCAAAAAGAAAATAGCACTGAACAAGGAGTCACCCAACCTAGGTTCCATCCCTCCTCTGACACTTACTACTGACGAACATGACCTGCACAAGTCATCTACCCTCCCTGGGTCTCAGTTTACCCAACCATAAAGTGGCATAATGCCTGTCTTTCCTGCTTTGCACTGCATTTGGCAGAGAAAGCCCTCTGAAAACTGCTAGGCTGCATATAAATGGTGTGATTATTACCAAGTTACAGGATCAAGATTTAATTTATAATTAAGAACTTTCTAACACTTACAAGAACCAACCTAATAGCTCAAGCTGTTTCAAACTTGGAAAGTTCAAGTTTCATCTGGGCTGAAAGGCACAGATGATCAACATCGGTAAAATCACTCCTCCCTGAGAAGGGGAGGGAATATGTAACTCATGCTCTCTAAGCCAATGGCTCCTTTCTTTCTTTTCCTTTCTCTCTCTCTCTCTCTTTCTTTCTCTCTCTCTCTTGTTGTTGTTGTTTAAAAACTTCTTTTGTATGTCAAAAAACTTCAATTTCACAAACACAATATTCACACAGGGGACTGGGGGAGACACCATACCCTCAGGAACACCCAATTAGGAAAATTCAAAATAACCAAAAGTACTACGTACTGGATGATGCATTCAAATAATTTGTATTTCCCAAGCACTATGGGATCTATGTCCATGTGAAGAAGAGCAGTGTGATTATGTGCAGGACTCTACTTACTCAGATTTCAGGGACGATCGATACACATTTTAGATGAGTACACATTTTTATAATTCATTCATTTTCTCAGCGTCTAAAGCCTACAGACATAGAATCCTTGTTTTCTTGCCACAATAAGTTAACCAGTGGGCAGCATCTAAGCCTACTCAGCCCACAAAAATAGAACAAAGTTCTACCCCAAAAAATCTTTAAAATATTCATTTGTCTTAACTCTAGCGAGCAAATTTCAAACAAGCAGTGAGTCCTGGATATTTTACCTTCTTCATTCAATTAAAGATGTCCCATTACTACATGTACCCAGAATTAAACTAACAGCCAATTAAACTACAAATGAATACTTTCTTATCACTTAACATTTTATCTTTATTAAAAGTACTTTTAAACTTACTTAGACTGATTTTTATCACATGTCACCATTGTACATATATTAAAGACAAATAAATTGGTTAAAGTATCCCTAAACTTTTTTCATTTGCAGTTTGAATTTCCTGAGGCGTTTCCAGTGTCTGTGCTTTTCCACACAAAATCATTCCCTGTGCCATCAAGAGGGTAGTGGTGCAGCACCTCTTCAAAGAGCGATCCCATATTGTCTCTGAGTTTTTCTTCCAAGCCACTGACACCTATTTGCAAGTTCTAGTACAAATCCACAGTCAAAAGCAACAACATCACAACTGTGGTCTGGCCAATGACAAGGATAAGATGCATCCTGATTTCAAAGATATAGTGATGTGCATCTTGGAATTAATAAAATATAGTATAGAATTCTTAGGAGAATCCATTCTGAAAAATAACTTTCTAACTAATAATGAAAATAGGCTTATCTTCTGAGTACCTCTTTGGTGGTGTTCTCAGTCTTCTAATTCTCAAGACTGAATTTGGAACCTGCTTTTAGTCCTCTTCTCTTTTGTCTAACCATATCTTTATCAATCCTCACTTCAGGCAGCCCATTGGACTTGCTGCTTGCTCCTCAGTCCCAGGACCGTACCCTCCTCCAGACCTTACTCCACCTCGAACACTTGATAATTGTAGTCTCCTAACTGCCCTTCCTACTTGCAGTCTCTTTGCAATACAACATACTAGAATTAATGACCTTAAAACACCTCTTTCGGGCCGGCCTGGTGGCACACTGCTACAGTGCGCCGCTTGGGAGTGTGGTGGCGCTCCGCCGAGGGTTCGGATCCCACATACAGACCAGTTCCCGCTCACTGGCTGAGCGAGGTGTGGGTGCAACACTGAGGGTTGCGATCCCGTTGCCGGTCCGGTCCGGTCCGGGCGTGACACTGAGGGTTGCGATCCGTTGCCGGACACGAAAAAAAAAGACAAAAAGGAAAAAAAAAAAAAAACACCTCTTTCATCATTAATTCCTAGTTCAATTATTCCCACTGGCTCCCTTTTCCTCATGGTTCAAATACCAAACTCCTTTGAAGGCCCCATAATCTGACCTCACTCTACTTATCAAACTTTACTTCCTACCTTCGTCCTCTTACATCTGCCCTGATTTTTAGGCTGGTCTCATCCTTATCTTTTGTGTCTACCATACACACTGCCAGCATCACTCTTTGACCACGCTATCTACCCCCCTCCACCTATCCAGTTCTAATCCTTTTCCCTTGACAATGTTTTCTGACTTTCTCAGGCCCTGTGGAATTTCCTTTCTTCTGTATTCCTGTGGGGTATGTTTTGTTTTTAGATTAAATGTACACTCTTGTTATTTTTCCCTATGAGGCTGTCAGCTTAGAATCATCCAAAATAGAACAAATTTGGGGGCTCAGTCTTATCCTACCAAGTTGGCATCCAATTCATTTTTAGTTCATGCTCCTTACAGCCATTTGCAAGAACTGCCACCTGCTACTGTTACTTTTTCACCTTTACCAGCAATCTCAGCCGGCTGGTAACATTACATCTTAAATCCATATTCAATAATCACCAAGATCAGCAAATCTACCATGCTCCCTAACATGACCACCAACAGACCTGATATTCTCCTGTGGAATATTGAATACCCAAGGCTCTGTCATGTTCAGCAGACCAAGCTGGTCTATTAGAAAAGAGAGGACGAGAAGACGAGAAGCAAGGGGGCTTTCTGAGAAATGGAACCACTTAACACACTATTTATGATGCTTGAATCAATCTCATGCTGACTTGGAAATCTAAAGAAAAAAAGTCTGTTGAAGCTCTACTTGTATATACTATTTGACCACTCAAACCTTTTTGCCCTGACTTTTGGTTATGAAAGAGCAATTTTTTTTTTTTTGTCTTTCTTTTTTCGTGTTCAGCAACGGATCGCAACCCTCAGTGTCGCGCCCGTACCGGACCGG
>NW_007734362.1:14302-18240 GCF_000696425.1 Galeopterus variegatus | reverse complement strand
GCCGCCGTGCTCCCAAGTGGTGCACTGTAGCAGTGTGCCACCGGGCCGGCCGAAAGAGCAATTTTTTTTTTAAGACTTCTTCCAAATAATGGTTAGACTATTTAAAAGATACAATACGGTAGTGGGTTGGCAGTACTAACTCTGGAGCCAGAATGCCTCCACTGGAGTCCCAAATCCATGGTTTATAAGCTGTGTGAGATTAGGCAACTGACTCTAAAGTCTCTGTGCCTTAGTTTCCTAGCCTGTAGCATGGAAATGGTGACAATACTACTTATCTCATAGGGATGTTATAAGGATTAAATGAAAAATTATTAGGACAGTTCCTGGTACAGAACAAGTGCTGAATAAGTACTAGCTACCACTATCACTGTCATCATCAGCAGCATTTTAATTATTTTTTATTGAAAATAAATGTTTTATTTATTATTATTTTTTACCCCTAAAGGAATCTGCTGGCGGACGTGTCCCAAACACAAGACAAAGCCTGGCTTCTCTGATATCCTTTCTTCAATCCATCCATTAAATATTACTTTTCTCTAATGTCCTGTCATCAGCCTTCTTATCTTCCAGTGTAAATTCTCTGCTTTGAGTTCTCTAGAACTCACCAGATTCCCTTGTGAGTTCTAGAGCTACAGTCCAAGTTAAAACTCTTACCTGTCTTCTGAGATCTTCATCTGAGTGATAGATCCACAGGAACCTCAGATACATGTCTCCTGGCTCCCCACTACCTATGCAATAAATCCAAATCCCTCACCCCAGCACTCTGTGTGCATCACACATGACATTCTGAAAGTGCCATCCCCTTCAGTGATCAAGGACTTGGCTCATGCTGTCCCCCTCACCTAGAATCCCTTTCTTTTTTTCTCCAGAAGCCTTGCCTGTGCCCTGTTAGAATACTTTCTCTTTCCTATAGACTCTCAAAGTACTGTAAAATATTCTATATCATAGCACTTATCACACTGTATGACAGTTAGTGGCTTCTCTCTTTCTTGTTAAGAGCTTAAGTAAAAACTTCATATTTTATTCATTTTTGCACCTCTAATGCCTAAAAGTACAGTGCCTGACACAAAATATTCTTCAAATTTATTAATGGGCTTCTGAGCCCAGGCAAACCTTTACCAGGTGTTCTTAGTACTTAGCAAATTAACATTTCCATCTATGGGGACTCCAAAAACTTACTGATAGATGAAATATAAAAAGAAGTAAGCAAGACATGTATGCAAAGATTACTGACTCCAATAAATATTAGTTTAGCACACAGAATATTATAAGAAATGAATTTGCATGTTTTTCTGGCAATGTCATATTTTCCACCTGATGAATGAGGCCCTCAGGCACTGGTCCTGCTGTCACTAATTGAAATGTGTTTTCCTGATATTCAGCTTGGGTTGTTTTGTTGATTCATGTAGCACACTGCTTAATTAAATAATACAGGTGTTCAGTTACATAAGGACACCAAATTTCCACTTTACAATTCAAGAGAGCACCATAGAAAGAGTCACTCAGTATCAGATAATACTAAATGGCTGAATATACTGGTAGCACCAGTTGCGATAGAAAAATTCAAATTATCAACCTCTGTGATGGCTGTCTGCAGTCATGTGGAAATGTGGCTCCGTTTTACATTTGGCTGTTCTTCGGGTACATTGTAGAGAAAAACTACTGTAACAAGAACAAAAACTTCCACATGGAGATAAAACAGCACAAACAAGCCAATAAATCAAATCCCTAAATTCCAGTAAAATGATCAACAACCTTGACATTACAAATCATATGACTAATACAGACATTATGTTTACCTCTCCAAAATCTTTACAGTAGTTTTTGTTTCCAATACTTCACAACATCAAAGCAATAATTCCAGGAACAGAAAAAGTACTGAAAAGAGAACAGATTGGTGAGCCCATCACACAGTCTTTTCCTAGTTGCATCCTGAGTAATTGCCACAAGAGTGGAAGAAGCAGTTGGAGTTCATTCATCTGGGCAGTGGCTTGCTCATCAGACTGCTCCGCTATGAGACCATTCACCAGATTTCTCATTCCTCACCCAAGTGACACCTCCTTGGTCCCCACCCATTTCCAGCCCTTGTTCTCCAGGCTCTGCTGAATCCAGTGAGCCATGCATAGCCTTCCCCAAATTTTCTCTCTTCACTCAAGTCAGCAAAATCCATTTCTATTTCTTGTATCCAAAGAATTCTCATGATACGACATGAAAAAGAAAACAATAATTCAGAGCAATATCTCTTAAGTGATAAGTGTGTTCACTTATTTGGCTCCAGGAGGATGCCAGTCCCATGGGTTCCATGTAAGACATGTGATCAGGTCTAGTTTTTGAATAACAGACAGGCTCTGCATGAGTGGAGAAGGATGAGGTTTTGAATCAAAGAGGAAAAAACAATGTTTAAAAACTTGCTACTATGAGCCAGGCACGCTTACCTTCCTCAAGAGTTCACAACTAGTAAGACAGTGGTGGAACTTGGATCTGAGACAAGATCACAGTGTGGTTTCAAGGGGGTTTAAGCAAGACTGTGATATGAAATCAAATGACTAAAAGAGAAACTGCTTAATTGGAAGGGAGCCAAATAAAATTTCACATGAAGCATGAGGTAGTAAATAGTAGAACATCTAAATGTAAACCTTCAGGCTATGACAATTCATCTCTGACTATGACTCAAGAATGAAAGTGAGGCTTGAAATGTAAATCTGGAAGAAAACACAAATTTGAATATGAAATAGCGAATTAAAGCTTGAAACTAGTAAACTTGTATTTATGCATATTCATTAATATGTCTTCCGTGTACATATTACTCTTTTCATACAATGTTTTTCTTGCATCAGATCCTGAGGATTACATCAAGTGCAAAATGAAGTTGCTAGATATAAGGAGTAATTATTCTTTTGCTTTTCATTTCTCAATTACTTAAAAAAAAAGATAGTTTGGGCACCATAAATTATATTTTCCATTTTCATTACCCTGTCCAGTTCCTCATTACTTTTTTTGAAACTATGCATCCTCTCCCTCAAACCCTTCCATGGAAGTTCTAGCATTCACAAGTAAATGGAGAAAATAAACTACAAAGCATTTACTATTTTTTTAATTTTACTTGGTTAGAAGTGTCAGTCCCAGGCAATCAGTCTGGTAGAAAGTCTAAAAGTCTATTGCTTACACAAAAGTTTAAATATTTATTGAGCTTAAGTGTTTAAAACATTAACATAAAATAAACACTTAACTCAATATATTAAAGGTAGGTGACATGGATCTGGAAAGAAAGAAATGATTTAAATCTTATTTTCTTTACCTTCTTTTTATTTAAGATGGTATCTTTAAGATCACGTAGCCCAAAATGGTCCAATGAATTTATTTCCATTGTGATAAAGATAGAACTGACTCAACACATCTTAAGAGGCAAACAGTTTTGACTTGGCAGGTGGCCAGCTGAAATCATTAGGGTGTAGGTCTGAACAAATACATAAGCAACAAGCACAGCAAGGAAAAGAACTGTTAGCTGAATATTCCTATACAGATGTGGATGCTCCTGATGTCGGCAACAGAAAATAACGTTTACTTAAGTGGACATTTGACACATGTTTCTGAGAAACCAGAATGACTCCTGAGGTGATGAATGAAAACCAGTGAATGTGATCAGTTAGTTCTATGTGGATTGGGGGATAGGGCCTTTTAAGGAAACACATTTTCACTCACTGCTAGTTCTCCCTAACATGTGTTTCACAGAAATTATTACTTTTGCTTCTTCATTGACTTACCCCCAACACCTGCCCCTATCCATCATTTAGCAGACAGTTTTAGTCATGGATTTCATAGAAAGGATTCCTGCACTGAACAAAAATTAAGTTAGGACCACGTAAAACCTCTCAGATATCCTGAAATATAAGGCCACATAAATCTTCTGGAAAAGTCATCTGTGTTCTTTCATGGTA
>NW_007734362.1:9726-14144 GCF_000696425.1 Galeopterus variegatus | reverse complement strand
TGACTTGGCAGGTGGCCAGCTGAAATCATTAGGGTGTAGGTCTGAACAAATACATAAGCAAAAAGCACAGCAAGGAAAAGAACTGTTAGCTGAATATTCCTATACAGATGTGGATGCTCCTAACAGAAAATAACGTTTACTTAAGTGGACATTTGACACATGTTTCTGAGAAACCAGAATGACTCCTGAGGTGATGAATGAAAACCAGTGAATGTGATCAGTTAGTTCTATGTGGATTGGGGGATAGGGCCTTTTAAGGAAACACATTTTCACTCACTGCTAGTTCTCCCTAACATGTGTTTCACAGAAATTATTACTTTTGCTTCTTCATTGACTTACCCCAACACCTGCCCCTATCCATCATTTAGCAAAGACAGTTTTAGTCATGGATTTCATAGAAAGGATTCCTGCACTGAACAAAAATTAAGTTAGGACCTCGTAAAACCTCTCAGGTATCCTGAAATATAAGGCCACATAAATCTTCTGGAAAAGTCATCTGTGTTCTTTCATGGTAGATGGCATCTTCCAGAGTGATCTTAGCAACTTTCATAAAGCATCAGGGGAGGATGAGCTTCCCTGACTTCATCAGCCTTCATTCTAGAGGCTGTGTACATGTGGGTATCTGAGACTGGTGGATCTCAGTCCAAATCCTGGCTCTCACACTGGAACAGATTTGGGGATCACTGACTTACAAATTATGGGAATAAAGATCATACCAGCCCATTATATTTAACTTCTTAATAAATACTAAAAAATATTTTCATTAAAATGCAAATGCACATGCTTCAAAAAAAATTAAAAGACTCATAGAATTTTAGAAATCTTTTAGTCCCACTCTATTACTCTACTAATAAGGAAGCTGTAGCCCAGAAAAGTGAAAAGACTTGCTCAAGGGGTCACAGCTAAGTGGCAGAGCCAGCCGTGTAAAACCCATGATTCCCAACACCCAGGACAGTAGGCATTCCACTGTATCACAACCTGATGAAGCGAGGACCACAGATTGATTTTACTAAATATATACTGTTTAATAGGTATGTATTAAACATCTCCTATGGTCAAAGTTTCATATACCCTTTTCTTCTCTGCCAGCCCTTTATTACCATTCTCAGGAGGCCAGTTCCCTTAAAATGTTTTCTTTCTTCCCATCCCAATCAAAATCAGCTAATTATTTTTCCATAGGTGAAAATGACTGATTATAGCACCTGCACAGAATTTGTTATATAATAGGCACAGAAGAAATACACATTTAGTGATTTCCCTTATGAAACAACCTGTTCAAAAACAAAAAATCAAAAGGAATCAACCTATAATAATAGGAAATCTCCATCAGGAAACTGATGGAGAAAACTTTTTTTGGGGGGGGAAGGAGTTCTCTCCAGGTACCTCTTAAATGCACAATATGCAGGCATTGGCATACTCAGAAGGCCTTATGCAAGGCACCCTGGCATCAGGAAAAGTGGCTAAATGTCAACTATGGGATGTCTGCAAAAACTTCAACGAAATCATCCAGTACAGCCTGACAATTTTTAAAATGTCACAGTGTTTTCTATTAAACACTTTTATCAATAACCACAGGAACCTTATATAGTTTTAAATATCAGTTCAAAATGGCATATTTAGTCAAGTTACAACACATTATAAAAGGCATTGTAACTAAACAAGTTATAAACACATTAAATTCAAGATGTACTGTATACATATGTTTAACTCAGTGAGACAAAAATAGGTTATAATGCTACTCACTGAGGTATGAGCCTAGCCTACACTCCACAAGAGACAGGTTTCTGTATCATATTTGTAAGTTTATGGTATACTCATCAAAAGAGAAAAAAAACAACTATTTTTTTAATCCCACATTTTGTTGTGCTCAAAGTGGATACTTAAGCTAAAAGTGAACTCATGGTACAGCCACTAATAAATGCAAGTCAAATTACCTATGTCTTATAAATATGCTAGACTAATGAAATAAAATGTGAGAAATATTATCTCAGCAGCTGGATCACAATGGCAACAGGAGAAGCACCTGGTATAAAAGCCTTGCCTGAGCAGAGAAAATGACATTAGAGCCCTGGAAGAGAGGCTGGAGGGCCCACATGGTGTCCACTATTACCCAGGGAGCAGTCCCAGGGATGGTTCATCTGCCGGAAGGGCAGAGCACTGCTAGTCTGAGATGATAGAACTTACTGTAGGGTTATTCCAAATAAAGGGAAAGGCATGTTGGGATTAGGTAAAAGAATCTGTCCAGGTCCTACTCAATGAATACACTCAAACACTCAAGTAGAAAAATGAGTCGGACTCCTGAACACAATCTAATATCCAAAGACACTAAACATCATTAATCTTCTTGGGCAAATATAGAACCATCCGCTAATTAATCCCTATTTTTCCATCTAACAGACTTCTTATCACTGCCATTTAGGGGAATAAAAGTTAGAGAAAAATATTTTCACATCATCTTGGGCCCCTTGAATATTCTACAGTTTAACNTCATATTTGTAAGTTTATGGTATACTCATCAAAAGAGAAAAAAAACAACTATTTTTTTAATCCCACATTTTGTTGTGCTCAAAGTGGATACTTAAGCTAAAAGTGAACTCATGGTACAGCCACTAATAAATGCAAGTCAAATTACCTATGTCTTATAAATATGCTAGACTAATGAAATAAAATGTGAGAAATATTATCTCAGCAGCTGGATCACAATGGCAACAGGAGAAGCACCTGGTATAAAAGCCTTGCCTGAGCAGAGAAAATGACATTAGAGCCCTGGAAGAGAGGCTGGAGGGCCCACATGGTGTCCACTATTACCCAGGGAGCAGTCCCAGGGATGGTTCATCTGCCGGAAGGGCAGAGCACTTACTGTAGGGTTATTCCAAATAGAGGGAAAGGCATGTTGGGATTAGGTAAAAGAATCTGTCCAGGTCCTACTCAATGAATACACTGAAACACTCAAGTAGAAAAATGAGTCGGACTCCTGAACACAATCTAATATCCAAAGACACTAAACATCATTAATCTTCTTGGGCAAATGTAGAACCATCTGCTAATTAATCCCTATTTTTCCATCTAACAGACTTCTTATCACTGCCATTTAGGGAAAAAAAAGTTAGAGAAAAATATTTTCACATCATCTTGGGCCCCTTGAATATTCTACAGTTTAACAGCAACCTATGCTGCTTCAGAAATGTGGTTTGACACATAAAAGCAGCAGCCACAAATCTGGCAATGAGAAACCATCTCCCATTTGGGGAGCACTTTACAGTTTATAAAGAGCTTTCATGTACAAGTGTTCCCATAAGCCTTAATACAATATGCAATAAGCAGAATTACTACTAAGCGTGAGCTGTGTTTCAAAGTGATGGACTCATCCAAGATCACACAGTTACTGAGTTCAAGAGCCACGACTTGAATATAATGTTGTCACGACTCTTCCACAATGCAGCGTCTTACCCGAATTGTGAACCCATGACCTCTGAAAACCATAGAAAATGTGCTGGAGGAACAGATAATTTTACATGGGTGATGGATCACTGAAACACTTCACAGAGGATTACGTCTTGGCATTCATCAAACCAAAGGTAGAATTTCATATGAGGTTTTTGGTGAAGCTCACTATATTTTAAATCAATTGTTTCCATGCTATTATAATCAAGCATAATTCTATATATACAACTGTAATATTAAATAATTACCTTGCACTGATTTATTCTTTGAAGTCCTCTCAGGAGTGATAAAAAAACACCATTTTCATAAAGTAAAATATTAATTTTTACTTACTTTTAAAAATTATGACAATTCCTACTAGTGATTTACACACATATTGTACTACGTGAAGGGAATTTCAAACTTAACAATTTCAAACTTTTCCACTAGGACTGAGACAATCTAACAGCTAGATTAAAAATCCTTACATGGAAGTGAAAAGGGACTAACTTCTATAGAGCAACTACTGCTTGCCAAACTTTGTGTCGATGGTCATTATATATGCATATATACATACTTCTCTGAATTTTCACAATAACGTTATGGGCTAGGGATTATTAACCTCATTGAATGGATAAGGAAACTGAGGACCAGGAAAGAGTTAAAAAGTAACTTCCTTAAAGTTATCCACCTAATAAGCAGCAAAGTTTAGTTTCAAACCAAGGTCTATAACACCAAAGAATTTGATTTTAACCACCACATTATGACAGCACATATTGATTCAGCTTTTCCCTCTACTAATTCATCTAAAGAAATCAAGATATGTTTTTCTCACATGAACCTCTACCAGCAGAGTACACTATAAAGGTATTTTGTCCTCATAAAAGAAGGCTAAAGCTTAAATTAAGGATCTAGTAGGCTATGTCAAGTTGGAGAGAAGATCAATATTACTTGTGCATGCATTTCTTTTTTTTTTTTTTTTTTTTTTTTTTTTT
>NW_007734362.1:1565-9176 GCF_000696425.1 Galeopterus variegatus | reverse complement strand
CGGCCGCACCTCGCTCAGCCAGTGAGCGGGAACCGGTCTGTATGTGGGATCCGAACCCTCGGCGGGAGCGCACTCCCAAGCAGCGCACTGTAGCAGTGCGCCACCGGGCCGGCCCTTGTGCATGCATTTCTATTTCCACCTTTCACTCCTTGCTCTTACATAATTCCTATTTAACTCTTGGCAATGTATACTGGTGTCCTGTTACTTTTACAACCAATCACATGTAAAAGATATAAATAATAAGCTGATGCTGCATGGGCTGTTATTTTCCTAAACTAAAAGAGCATGAAACTAAAAACTTGAAAGAACAGGGACTCAAGCACAAGCGGTCTTCAAAAAGTTCATGGAAGGATTCATATTATCTTTTAATTCATTTTTTCCACGAACTTTTTGAAGTACCCTCATATAAATACTAGTCATTTTAAAAAATGATTTTCTTAAAATCTCTGTTTTACATACATAGGCAGAATCACTTGAGAGATTTTTATACTTTTTAGGAAAGTGAGGAAATACTAAAGGATGGGAAAAGCACCAGCAGGAATCCAGTGCCTTGACCCTCTGTGCATGAGTCACTGCCATTTGGCAAATGAGAATGAGGTTGTCGACGATTAAACACAGTTCCTAAAGGCGAGAAACCAGATGCACCCATAATTCCCCTCTCCAATTGGGAAACATACTAGGAAGAAAAAAAAGGGAGAGTGGGGAAAATAGTAGATAAATGTAAGTTTTACACAAGATGCTAATAGGAATACAAATAAGAAAACGGTCTGAAAACTCCCTGCCAAGCCTAATGAGACTGTGGACCCTACTCTGAATATGAATGCCCAGCACGCCCTAGCGGCTGGTGCACACTTACCAAATCTTTCTTACCAGGAACATGTATAAAAACCTTGTTTACACAACTAAGACTCCAGTTACAACTCCCTTCTATGCATTTGAAATGGTTTGAGAGGACACCTCTCTTAGCTCTGCACCATTAGAAACCTTCAGTTTCCCTAGAACGTACATATGTTAGGAATGGAGGTGAATAATGAAGGCCAGAAGTGTAGGGTCAGGGGGTTCTCATTTGAGCTTCCTCCTGAAGACCTCATGAGCTCTAGAGCTTCTGCTAAATTCCTCTGAATCTACAAAGGCTGGACTTCATACCCATTTTAGCACCTCCAACTACCACAATCCTAACCGTAAATTAACTAATGCTAAAAACATTTTTCTTTATTATCTAAAATGAAAAGAATAAGGCAATGTGTCTATGTATATCATCAAGTATTGACACTTTATTTCCCCAAAATCATTCACTTGTAAATATAATTCCATTCATTCAGTCACTCAACAAATATTTATTCAGCTCCTACTGTGTGCCAGGTATTATTCTAGGTATATAGGTAGACAAAATAGAAAAAGCCAAAAATCCCTACTTTAATTGAGATAACATCATAGAGAAAGAAAAAAAGCAACAATACATCAAATTAAAAATATAAACTTATGCAGCAGAATTTTTTTTCTTTTTTTCTTTTTTACAAGTTTAGATAGGAAGATGCACAGGAGGAATGTCAATGAAAAAAAGATTTTGAATAAAGACCTGAAGAAAGTGAGGACATCAGCCATGCACACAATGATGAAAGAACTGTCTGGGCAGAGGGAATAGCACTTGCAAGGTTCTTCAAGCAAGAACATAATTGGGTGAGTTCAAGAATCAACAGAAGGGCCAGTGTGACTGATATGGGGTGTGTGAGGAAGACAGAGGTAGATGAGTTCAGTACAGAAAAGATAAGAAGGTCATATCATGTAAGGGCCGGAATAAAGACTTTGGCTTTTACTCTGACTAATGCAGGAAGCCATTACAGGATTTTCAACAAAGGAGTGATATGACCTACTTATGTTTTAAAAGATTACTCTGGCTATTGAATTGAGAAAAGACTTCAAAAGTAGGCATTGGGGAGGTGGAAGGACATAAGCAGGAAGACCAGTTAGAAGTCTGTAACAGCGAGAGATGATGGTGGCTTGCACAAGGATGGTCATAGTGAGATGGTGAAAGCTGGTCAGATTCTGATTGCATTTTAAAGGTAAACCTGGTAGATGTTGGATCTGAGGAAGACTGGAGTAAAGGATTATACCAAGGTTTCAGCCTGAGTAACAAAGAACAGAGTTGCCATTAATTGAGGTAGGGGAGTCTGCAGGAGGAACTGGTTTGGGGGAAATATCTGGAGCTCAGTCTTAGCCATGTTAAATGTGGGAACTTCAATTGAGATCGCACATTTAGAAACCACCACAACAGGAAATATTATATAAATATACACCATACAAATAGATTTATATGTTGCACCTACAATCCAAACATAGTGTAAGGTAAGGGATAAGGGCATTGCAATTGGGAGGAAGAAACCACCCATACAACTTCCCATATGAACACCAGGCCCTACCAGGCAACATTGGTTCAGTACCACAGACAGCACCTGACACACTAGAAGGGGCTAAATACAAAAAGAAAAAAAAAAAAAGTGATGTTAGCCATAATACATCCCTGAGTAACATTAGTGGAAGTCAATGCACCAATGTCAATGAATACTGCTGGGGTTTTTGTAGGCATTTTATTATTGCATCCATCAAATCATTATCATATTATCTCCAGCCAGTTACCAAAAAAAAAAATTTAAAAAAAGAAAATCATTATTATATCATACTGAATGAAAGAGCTCTGTGAATCTTTTTCTGTGGGCAATCACCATTTTGCTTATCTTTTTTTTTCTTTCTCAACTGAATCCTCAAACATTTATTTTTCTGTCTTTAAACACATATTTCAGAAAATCTGCTTATACATTTTCCAATGTTGCCCTCAAGTCATTTTTCATATTCCAATTCAAATTTTCACTCTATACTACTCTGTCTTTTGCTTGTAAACATTGCTCCTTTGCAACTAATTTATGTTCATTATAGAATACCACATTAACCACAATAGAGCTGGGAATGGTGCAACTAACTTGCCCATCACCAGAGCTTGGCTGAATTATGAATGATTACATTTCTCTGGCTAATGATTTGCTTAATTCAAATTTCTCAGTGATGCATATTCCCAAGACAGTTGAATTTGGTAACAACTTCTATAATAAAGTAACTTTGAGCAATTTAAATTTTATTTAAAAATAATAGCTAAGGGCCGAGCCCATGGCGCACTCAGGAGAGTGCAGCGCTGGGAGCGCAGCAACGCTCCCGCCGCGGGTTCAGATCCTATATAGGGATGACCAGTGCGCTCACAGCGCTCACTGGCTGAGCGCAGTGCGGCCGGTCTCAAAAAGGACAAAAAAATAATAATAATAGCTAACATTTTATAAACAATAACACTTAAATGTTCAAGAAAAATATCTGATAGTGTCCAGTCAACAGGTTGTGTGTAAACCTAGAATCAGATCATTCCCTTTTAAAAAGCTGAAAACGTATGCAGGCATGTTTTAATCATTTACCAAAATGGCACTAGTGTGAATTATGTAGAAATATGTTGATGTCCATAATTGTTTCAAATTTTCATACCGGCTGGAAGTCTGGTTATTGAAGTCTAACTGAAGGTATAATTTGGATCAGAAAGAGCCTTTGCATGTGAGACCTGCTCATTCTCTTAGTTCTTACTACAGAGTCAGCTATGTCTTATTTATCATAAAATTGTCCATTCTTCTCTTAAATATTTGTGTCTATTTAACTGTATGGCATGAGGTAGCATGGTGCCATTTTGAAAGTCCAATGGGTTTAAATTCCAGCTCTGGTTATTTATCCTAATATCACTTAATATCTCTTAGTTTCAGCTTTGTTTTTTAAACAAAAAGATCTATATTTCAGAGTAGCTGGGGGTCACATGAGATTATGTGCATACTCTTAGAGAATTTAACAAAAATAGGCCCATAGGAGGCCCTCAATAAATATTAGCTCTCCTGATATGCAGGCATATTTTAATCATTTACCAAAATGGCACTAGTGTGAATTATGTAGAAATATGTTGGTGTCCATAATTGTTTCAAATTTTCACACCAGCTGCAAGTCTCGTTATTGAAGTCTAACTGAAGGTATAATTTGGATCAGAAAGAGCCTTTGCATGTGAGACCTGCTCATTCTCTTAGTTCTTACTACAGAGTCAGCTATGTCTTATTTATCATAAAATGTCCATTCTTCTCTTAAATATTTGTGTCTATTTAACTGTATGGCATGAGGTAGCATGGTGCCATTTTGAAAGTCCAATGGGTTTGAATTCCAGCTCTGGTTATTTATCCTGATATCACTTAATATCTCTTAGTTTCAGCTTTGTTTTTTAAACAAAAAGATCTATATTTCAGAGTAGCTGGGGGTCACATGAGATTATGTGCATACTCTTAGAGAATTTAACAAAAATAGGCCCATAGGAGGCCCTCAATAAATATTAGCTCTCCTGATTATTAAGTGACTCAGTATTCATTTTCCTAAATGGTTGTCTATTAAGTAGACTGGGAAACTATTAGTTTAATTTATACAATTTAAATAATTAGTTAATTATTAATGTTCCTTCTAATCCAATAGCAGCTACTATCTGATTCTTAAGTAAAAGATTAGGGATTCTGAGTATAAAAATGTAGACAGTTGGGAAATAGTCCTTGCTATGTCATTAATTGATACCAGTAAAATTATTTTGATGATAATAAGTAAAAGGATAATATATGATGAGAAATAAACATGAGAAAACACACCATTTTATAACAAACAGATTCAATTTTATACATATTTTGTGACAGAAATGTATGGACTATTTGTACAAAAGTGCTTTATTCTCTTCCAGATATTAAAAATCCTTTTGAAAAATGCATATCAATTAAGCAAGTTAAAAAATAAAACCAGAATACCCAAGTTTAATATTTATAATACAGCTCCTCTGTCTATGAATCCAGTTAATCTGTTAATACTTGAATTTAACAAAATATCTGGCCTGAGGGTTTCTATGACAACTTAGTTTTCTGGACTGTGAAGCCATTTTCTCTGTGAAGTAAACATTCAGAGCACTGTGTACTTCATTGATAAGATCTTCCCCACTGGCTGCCAATGTTGCTTTATGCATCACACATTTGGATGTTTTGGACAACTAATTCATCCCCATCTGTGACAAACTGGCATTATCCAAAGTCACATTTCTGTAGAAACAAGACTCCCTCTAAACCAACTAATATGACACTGTACTCTGAGTCCAGAAGTCATTTTGTGCTCATTTGAGGAAAAGTGTTATTCAGAAAATCTGTAAATCCACAGACAAATTTAAACCAAACTTAAAAAAATGTTTGGCTGGAGGTGTTTTGAAATTTGCAATGCTGTCTTTTTACTTGTGGAATTTCAGGGACTAGGGACTTTAAATCCCTAGTGGAATTTCAGAATCTTGGAATTGGAGAGGAATCTTTAAAAGCTTCATTCATTCTTTGATTCATCCAACAAATATTTACTGAGCCCTTACTCTGTAGAACAGTGTTCTTCTTTTCAAAATGAAGAGTTTAAGACTTGAGGGAGTGAGTTACATGACTAGTTTACAGTAGAACGGAGTCAAACACCAGATCTTCCTGTTTCCAATCCAGAGCTCTATCCACAGCACAGTCTCCCTATAGAGCCTCAAAAGCTCCCAAAAAACAAGCTCAGGAAGATCCTTAGTTTAATTTTTATGCTGATGTTATTTTTCAATTACTCATCTTCCCACTCACACCCAGAAAAATTCTCAAGCGATGTTAAAAGGAACTATCTTTTAATGGCACTCTTTGTAAATAAGTTTTATAACATTTTTAATCCTATTGTCTAACTGTTGGTTACTGTATGAAAAATCTAATTATCTTTGCTATATGTGAACTATTCTAAGACAGTACATGTTTATGTGAACTTTAATTGCCTACCATTTCATCAAATACACACTGTGCATGTAAAATAGCTCATTCTCCCAATAGATTTGGTTGCAGTGGCTACCTGCAGAGTCATCTCAAATGACAATACATAGGTTTTTCAGATTTAAAAATTACTTGAAGATTGTATGGCTTGTAATTCCAGTCCAAGTGACTAATAGGAAAAAAAGCTATACGAAATTTATTTTTAAAAATTTATTGATTTATAAATTTAAAAATATTAATATAAAATTGTTTCAAAATACCTGGCTTGTTATTTTAGTCTAGGGAGAAACTGCAAAGACTTTTCCAATTTCTCTGAGTTCAGCCTATATGCAAAAATGAAAGATAGCACCATTATATGTTCCAACTTTCTTGTAATCAAACACAAAGAAAGAATGGGAGATGTGGAAAAGAGAGAAGAGGTGGCCTTCTAATCTTAAATTGGGAAACATATTTTATTAATACTTTTCTTATGATAATTCACTTATAGATGATTTACTGAATTTGGTACAGAATTTGAGCTGACTTGCCTTAGAATTTACCGTGTGTATTAAGTATTAAGCAAATTAATTTTTAAACTATAAGACAAATAATTTGGCTGCCCATTTCCTAATAAGGTACGGTAAAAAATTTTGATATTTCTATGCTTTTAATAAACTGAATATTTATATAATACAGGAAGTAGGTGGGGAAGATGACATTGAACCCAGACATAATTGCAGCATAAAATGACTTCTGTGGTATTATGCGTTATCTCTAAATATATGATTTCTTTTTCAAAAATGCATATTTAAATGAAAAGGTTGAGGTTGGATTTCTTTAGTGGATGTGCTGTTTTAAAGCAAATAATGCAGAGAGAGAAGGAAACAAAAACATAAAGCAAAATATGGCAAGTAGTAACATCTGAAAATACATAACAAAATTAATAGAAATATATCAAATTTTGCAATATCAAGGAAAGGAAGCATGATGAGAAACCCAAATTGACAACAAAGGTAGTATGAGAAAGACAAAATCCCCAGAGATAAGGTGAACATCTAATATAATTTGTATTGGTCCCTACTGGAAGTTCAAGTTTCTTCCACCATCTGCCCTTCCATCCCTCATCCTATCGAGTATTAAGCTATGGCGGATCAGATTTAAGCCTTTTGTTCTCCCTTTCAGTAGCTAGGGTAATGCCTCATTAGCACTCTCTCGCCTCTATTCTCTTTGCCCATTGTTTTGAACTCCCTTGGGAAAAAAATTTCCCTCTGTCTTTCTTTGTCTTGGTGTGTGTGCGTTTGTGTGTGTGTGTGCAGAGCTCTCTCTCTTTGACCATCCATCCCTCGTGAGAAATCAATTTTCTTGCTGGGGTGAAAAGAAAACCAGGAGAACCACCAATCAACTATTTAAAAGGGTTTCTCTGGTACTAAAACGAAGGTGTTAAGATTTTAATAATTAAAGGACAATTGGGTTCTAGCAATGTGGCAGGCTGAGGTCAGGTGGAAGGGCCCCTCTTCTGCTCTAAACCTCTAGAAATGCTAGATAAAATGTAGCTGCACAACCACAAAAGCTTTAAATGCTAAACCAAGCTGGATGGAAGGGAGAGGAGGAGCAGAAAGAAGGGGGGTGGAGGGAGACGGACTCAAAGCCAAAGCTTATAATAACAGAAACTATGTCAGGACTGACCACAGGGAAAAAGCCTGAGGCCCAGGGCCAGAGACACTAAAAGCCAGACGTTAGGGGTAAAGGGACAAAC
>NW_007734362.1:0-281 GCF_000696425.1 Galeopterus variegatus | reverse complement strand
CTAAGTGTTATTACTACAGAAATGTCAGTCAATGTACTCAAAAATATACATATTTAAGGATGTTCACTAACAGTAAAACAGTAAGTTGCTATTCATAACAGTAGAGCATTGGCAATAACCTTATAATGATCAACAAAGGAAACTTGCCTAAATTATGGCATGGTGCACTGATGGTCTGGCATATTATACTGCTATTAAAAAGAACAAGATGAACCTATATATCCTGACATGTAATACTCTCCAAAACAAATTAATTTTTTATAAAAGTTGGAGAACTAGGG
>NW_007734361.1:92673-94434 GCF_000696425.1 Galeopterus variegatus | reverse complement strand
AAGAATTATTCGCCTTTTGTTGCTCTTGGAAATGCAATCAATACTCTGGCATCACAGCGCACGGCTCACAGGATCGCGCTGTTTCCTGTCACGGCCGCTCCAGACCCGTTGCCATCTTAGAACGCCTTCAATAGATATTTCTTATGTGAAGATGTAGAAATGTTCAACAGACATAGGAAAAAATGCTCAACATCACTCAGCACCAGGGAAATTGAAATCAAAACCACATTGAGATATCATCTCACTCCAGTTAGACTGGCTATTATCAAAAATACAGAATATCAAATGCTGGTGAGGATGTGGGGAAAGGGGAACTCTCCTACACTGTTGGTGGAATTGTAAATTAGTGCAGCCATTATTGAAAATAGCATGAAGCTTCCTCAAACAACTACATATAGAATTGCCATACAATCCAGGAATCCCATTGCTGGGTGTATACCCATAGGAATGGAAATCATATTGAAGGAATACCTGCACTCCCATGTTTGTCTATTGGCAATAGCCAAAATATGGAACCAACCTAAATGTCCATTGACAGATGACTGGATAAGGAAAATGTAGTACATATTCTTATTGGAATACTACCATGCCGTAAAAAAGAATGAAATTCTTCTATTCACAACAACATGGATAAGCTTGGAGATAACTATGGTAAGTGAAATAAGCCAGGCATAGAAAGAGAAATACTGCATGATCTCACTCATAAGTGGGAACTAAAAGCAAGCAAGCAAACAAACAAGTAAGCAAGCAAGAATCACAATAATGCATTAATCTTTCAAAAAAAAGAGAGAGAACAGAACTGTGGTTATTAGAGGTGAGAAAAAGGGAAGGGCAAGGGGGGTTGGTGAGAAATTAGTTAAGGGTCACAAAGATTGATTTTGCTTTGTAAACATGATATACTAATTATCCTGACTTGGTCACCACATATTGTACACACGTATTGATATTCAATTCTGATCCCCACAAATATGTATCATCAATTATTCAATAAAAAAACTGTCAGAACAAATATTTTGAGAAACTGCTAAACTAGTTACCAAAGCACCTACAACTTGTAATATTCACACTAGCAATGCATGAGGGTTGAATTTCTCCACATTCTTGCTAACATTTGTTATGATCTATCTTTATGCTCATCAGTTGAAATGGTGTCTTATAGTGGGTTTGTTTTGCATTTTCCTGATTGTTAAAAATGTTGAATATCTTTTCATGTGTCTATTGGCCATTGATGTATGTTCATTGGAGAAATAAATGTCTATTCATATCCTTTACCATTTTTAAATTGGTTTGTCTTATTATTATTGAATTGTAATTTTAAATATACTCTAGATACAAGTCTCTAATCACATATATAATTTGCAGTTATTTTCCACTACTCTGTGGTTTGTCTTTTTACTTTTTTGATGTATCATTTGAAGTGCAAATATTTTTAACTTTGATAATTTTCAGTTCATTACTTTTTTTCTATTGTTGCTTGGGCTTTTTGTATCATATACTCATATAGTAAGGCTGTGCCTAATTCAAGGTCCTAAAGATTTTCTCCTATATTTTCTTCTAAGAGTTTTTGAGTTTTAGCTTTGTATTTAGTTCTATGATCAATTTTGAGTTAATTTTTGTGTTTGATGTGGGTTGGCATTCAACTTCAGTGTTTTGAATGTGAATAT
The DNA here is from genome assembly GCF_000696425.1 of Galeopterus variegatus. Taxonomy (NCBI): domain Eukaryota; kingdom Metazoa; phylum Chordata; class Mammalia; order Dermoptera; family Cynocephalidae; genus Galeopterus; species Galeopterus variegatus. The sequence continues at coordinate 92,770 of NW_007734361.1, read as the reverse complement.
TCAGTTTCCCAGCACCATTTGCTTAAAAAACTATTCTTTCCTATTGAATTATCTTGGAACCTTTGCTGAAATCAATTTAAATGTAAAAGTGAGGTTT
>NW_007734361.1:85193-91770 GCF_000696425.1 Galeopterus variegatus | reverse complement strand
CCTTTTCCTTTTTTTATGTTGTTATTGTCATTCATATTACACCTATATATACTACAAACCCAATGTCACATTGTTATAATTATTATTTTATATAATTTTATGTCTTTGAATAAAGCTGATAGGTGAAAAGAGAACAAAGTATGCATTTATTATGTATCTTTTTATTTATAATTTTAAGTTTTCTTTATTTGCTTCCATAGAATCAAGTTACCATCTGGTGTCATTTCTTTATTCCAAGACAGCTTTTCTTGCACGCACCTCTATTTTGCTGTTATTGTCAAATATATTCATTTTTATGTGTTATAGGGCCAGCCATATATATATATATATGATATCGTATACACATATGAGAAGAAAGGACAAGAAATGTGCACTTATACTGTCTTTAAAACTTACATTATTTTCCCCATATCCTTGCCCTCCATAGACATCTTCTTGTAACTCACTGGTAAATAACTGATTACACAGCAAACTCTCTCTACAATGGAGGCTAGAAAAGCTGAGAATAGGTTTAGCAATATTGGCTTAGACAAATCATGATTCATCATCATCGGTGCTAGGCACTTTGGTACCAGTCACACCCTCATCCCCCAAATTGAAGTCCTGTTAGCTAGAAAGAGAAACTGCCTATGCATATTAGGTGGGTGGAAAGCAGTGCCAGATGTATTACAGTTTGGCTTTCTTTTCCCACCTCCAATACATGAACTAGCACATAAACTGCTGCCTGCTATATAAACTTAGGTTCACCTAGATAAAATGCATTTTCTAATTGTTTACTGTCCTGCTCAGTAAGTGACGCTTACTTCTCCCTAACAATAAATACTTGCTCAACTCAATGCCATAGTCAATTACTCAATTTATATTAACTCAGAGCATACCACTAGTTTTCTCCATCAAAACAACTCTATTGTTTAAAGTTGCTCTTAAAATTATTGAGTAAAATTATAAATAGCATGTAGAAAGCCTATGGTCTGAGTCTGACTTTGTAAAGAGAAGAGAAAAGATATTGCTGTTCCTGGTTGGTATGTTTTATAATTAAGACATGCAGAAGGACAGGGGCTCTTCCAAACAGAATTGCTCCTTTCTTTCTTTTCGTTTTTGTTTTTGTTTTTCTTTTTTTTGTTAAAGAAGCAGAAGTGTAACATTTCCGTGAAAATGGAAAGATTAGGATACAAGGAATTAGTTTTCATTAGGCTATTGGAGGTTTTGTACCTAAAATGTACAAAATACAGGACAGAGTTTCCCTACATACTGCCATACTTACCCGTTACTTTAATACCATCAATGTTTGAACCCCAGTAGTTTGACCCTGTGGGGATTTTGATTCCATACTTAAGAATGCAAACAAGGTTTATAGCTAATCAATTTCATTAATGACTCCAATTGTTTACTTCTACTCATGCCCTATGCAATATGATTTGCTGCTCTTACCATTAAGAGCTGAAGTTTCTTTCCTCCCCTTTTGAATCTGGCCTTGTCTTGTGACTTGCACTGAACAAAAGAATGGAGCAGAAGTGATGCTGTGCCAATTCCAAGCCTAAGTGTCGCTCTCTTGGGACTCTTGAAAAAACCATGTGAGTGTATCCAGCCTAGCCTGCTGTGGGAGGAGAGATTGCTGACACATCACCCTCTTCACCCTGATTAATAGCCTGGCAATCACCAGACATATGTGTGAGGACATCCTAGACTAGTCATCCACAGTGACCACAGGTGCATAACCCTGCTGAAATCAGCTAAATCTGGCCCACCCAAAAGAACTATCCAGCCGACTCACAAATTCATGAGTTAAATATGTCCCTATTGTTTTAAATCACTGAGTGGTTTAATGACTGGTAAGTGGCTCAGGGTTTATGCTATCCTGTTATGAACAGAGATAGTCGAACGACTTGTTCAAACAGAAGTCAAGATATGCCATATTTCAACAAAAAAACACAGGTTTGTTGACATAAAATTCAAGGTAAATGTGCTGGCCTGAATTTTCATTCCATTCTGCTCAAGAGAAATTTAAATCTACATTTCAAAGTCATCCTGGCCAAATTCTCAAAGCCAACAATGTTTCAAAAATACTTAGAAATATTAACACATTTAAATATAATTGTATTCATTTATATCAGGAACCCCTGAACATCTACAAAGGGTATAATTCTTGACCTAATTATTTTCATTTTGAATAAAACTTTTTCTGGTTTTAAAAATATTGCATGTTCATTAAAGAAGAAAAATGCAAAGAAAGTGTAAAGAAAAAAATTTTTAAAGCGCCTATAATACCATGAGCTCAGAAAGAATCGTTTGACATTTAAGCTGACTTAGAGTTTCCTAAATGGTTTTCCAAATTCAGACAGGGATCAACTGGCATCCTGCAGATAGAAATATACTCTATATGCAAATGGGAAAACTTCCAAAAACGTTTTTTAAAGTGCCTATAATACCATGAGCTCAGAAAGAATCGTTTGACATTTAAGCTGACTTAGAGTTTCCTAAATGGTTTTCCAAATTCAGACAGGGCTCAACTGGCATCCTGCAGATAGAAATATACTCTATATGCAAATGGGAAAACTTCCAAAAACGGTCTAAAAGTATAGATATGTATTATACACACACAAACACACACACACACCATTACCTTATCATGGGGTTTTCTTGCTGACCATTTTTTTTGTGGGGAGGAGGGAGGTGTAGTTGTACAAATAAATCAGAATGGAAAGCAATAAAAATAAGAGTTGTATTATCTTCTGACTCTGTGATTTGAATGCCAAATATAATTTTTTAAGTTCTTAGAATAATCAAAATTTGGGGAATTTTTGTCACAAGCTGACCCACAAGTTCTAGAATAAAATAACAGCAGCAACAATGTCTTTTTTGAATGCATATTATATGCTAGGTCTTGTGTCAAAATCTCTACTTTTGTTTCTCTTTTTCCCTCTAAATAGCAGTCTGGGCTTGGTAATGTTATTGCCGTTAACTGATCTTACAGAGGCTGAGATACTTATCAAAGTCCTATCGTTAGTAATTATGAGAGCAGGGATTTGACGAAATGCACCTCATCACAGCTTCAGTCTGGTAGGACTCTACTACAGGGCTTCCAAGGTCTTGAGATTCTGAAGAGGTGTCATTGTTGAACTCTGTGTGATTCTCTATGACAAGAAGTATGAGACCGATGCAGAACTTTCCTTATCAATCTTAGTAAGGAAGTTCTGTTTGTGTGCCTAATACATCAATTAAATGTATTTGATCATAACACAGGTCTAAAATTTTATATCTATAAAATGTTATGTTTTGATGCTTTCTTTTAATAATAGTAGGTAAATCTTAGTATAGCCTAAGATCTAGCCTGAGGTAGTAGAAATAATACCTGATATGGACTCACGTGAACCTGGGCTTAATTTTCAGTTCTTACCAGTACAATGAGATATGGGCTTGTATGTTTGTTAAATCTCATGGAGATTACACAAAACATAGATGCATCTATTAGAAGTACTGTCTATATCAGAAGTCTCAAACCAGTTGGTCCAAATTTGCAAACTTTTAGCATTTAACATTGACATATTTGATGTTATACAACCACCACCAAAAGAAAGAAAATGGAAGGAAGAATGATAGAAATGAAGGAAAGAAAGGGAAATTAAGTTTCTTAAATACACATGAAAACTCTGAAGATTTCACTTAAACAGCAGTGTGTCCAGGTTTGGCTGAAAAGCAGAATACCAAACAACACAAGCCCACATTCCACTTTGTAAAAATAGGCTAGAGAAGAGGCCAGTTCCCAGAGTTGATGTATGATCCCTATTGTGTCACATTTCTCATCATTTCCTTTTACTTTTCAGGCCCTAAGGCTAAGTATCAAATGTCATGTATTGTCAGGTGTGTCCTGGAGTGTGTGTGTGTGTGTGTGTGTGTGTGTGCGCCTAACACCTCTCCTGGTGTTCCAGGCCTCAGGGTTTGAGGCCTAAATCCTAGTCTAAATTCATGATGAGTAAGGAAAAAGTTATTTAACTGTTTCATAGTTATTACTGTACTTTCTTCCTTCCCTGGAATTATTAAATCCCATTGTTATTCAGAAAGGTTATTGGTCATTTTTCTGCCCAGCCCCCCACCCAAACATGCTAGAGTAAGAATTACATTTTTTTCTTTAAGGACTGGTTCTTAATTTTACAAGAGAAGTACTGTCCATTCCAATAACAAATTCTCATCTAAAATACAATTTTGTTATGCTTTTCTCTAATTGATCTGATCTGCAGTACAAACCCACACCACTGGGGCATAGGCAGTACTATATTTTAGTCTAATCAGTGAGTTTAGTCTGATGCAATAGAGCAAATTATGTTCATGCTTTCAGAATTAAAATCTTTCCCACTTCTCTCTTCTAAGATGTAGAATGTGGGCCTGTAGATGAAGGGTTTGAAAGTAAGGTATCTGCACTTTTTATTCTAGCTCTTCTGATCTTATCAGTAATGTTTCTTATCTTTCTGATCCTCTAGGTTTTGGTTCTCACTAAGTGCTCTCACAGTCGAAGTTTCCTGACAATGATGTGCTTGAGCCAGCTTGTACCAGGTCTTGTGAGATAATTCGGTACATCTTTTACCAACTCCTTTTTTGGCCATTTTGGCTTGTCACTTTGGTAGCTTTAAAAAGGGCGTAGTGGAAGTATTTATACCTTGGAAATTGGCAAATGCTACAAATCAGAGTTGTTTCTCTTGAAAAGTTGATTGTTAAATATTTGCCAGCATACTGCTGTCTCCAGATGACAAAAGTGGAATGCACATTGTGTATATTTCTCTTCCACATTGACTGTGGGATAATATAACTTGCTTTGGCCAGTTTGACATTAGCACATGTGATGCCAGCAGATACTTGTTAAACCCTGCAGAGTGGGGCTAATCCTCTTTGTAACCACAGTGATGTCACATGGAGAAGTCACATGGAAGAGAACTGAGGAACACAGCTGGGAGAGCTAGGATGAGGCCTCAGACATATGACCCCAACTCGGTAATTCCAGCTAGCCCCCATTTGTTGATGATATCTCAGCAGAGGTCCCAAACACTGTGGAACAGAGGTAAGATGAATTCCTGAATTCCTAACACACAGAATTGTGAGAAAATAAGCTGCTAAGTTTCGATGTGGTTTCTCACACAGCAATAAACCACATGAAAGAAAAAAAAAAACACAATTTTTTCCAGTTTCTCAGTTTTCTCCAAGTGACTGTCCTAGGTGACTCAACCTTACCTCTTATTTTGTTCATACTACATACATGTCAGAATCTACCATAACTTACATTTGATGCTGTCATAGGCAGATTGCACCATTTTTCTTTATCTGGCTTTCTGGAATTCAACTCTCTGGTCAGTCCATGTGTGACAGAACCAAGAACACCTCAGAGAAACTGACCTCTGTTTTTCTGACATCTGACAACCTTCACCTCCAGATTTTGTTGATTGTGTATACCCAGGTTGATGTGAAGATAGGCTGTAAGGCAATCTCTTTCCAGAATCCTCAGAGTGATTTGAGTAAAAAATGTCCTGTCTGAGATATCTTCTTTAAATTTCATAAGGCACCATTTAATTTCTGGGCTAAGGTTTGATAAACACCCATGACAAAATATGTGAGAAAAGGTTAGGGAACCTATTCTTTTCCAGATGAATGATTTCATCACAGTACATTCACACATTTTATAGACTCTAATTGAGGCTGATAATCTAAATTATGATGCTAGATATATTCTACAGTACCTTGCTTTTGACATGTAGTTGATCTGCTGACTTGATGAATAACTTAGCAACCAAACGGTTGGATTCATTATCTTACTTTGATGCTAAGGATCAGATTTTAATTAATTCCACAAACAAAATCAATTTAGACATAGGTTTGACAACGTCATTTTAAATCCAAGATTATGAATTAAAAATATCGGACATGATTCTTGTAATGTGAAGAGTGAAATGTAACTGTATTTTCCCCATTCTTTGGGCTCATGATTTTAGAGTATATTAAAAACATAAAATTTGGGTAAGAAATATAAAGGGAGTCAGATTTTCAAGAAACCTTGGAGAGTCTTAGAAACCTTAGAAACACTATTTTTCTTTTTTGTATTTTCGTTTTAACCTTTTGGGTGAGGATTTAATGATATCTCACTGTGGTTTTAATTTGCTTTTTCCTGATGACTAATAAGGCTGATCACATGCTTAGTGGTCATTTGGATCTCTGCTGTACCTTCCATCCGCCTTGGCCGTACAGCAGAACCACCACCAAAAGAAAGAAAATGGAAGGAAGAATGATAGAAATGAAGGAAAGAAAGGGAAATTAAGTTTCTTAAATACACATGAAAACTCTGAAGATTTCACTTAAACAGCAGTGTGTCCAGGTTTGGCTGAAAAGCAGAATACCAAACAACACAAGCCCACATTCCACTTTGTAAAAATAGGCTAGAGAAGAGGCCAGTTCCCAGAGTTGATGTATGATCCCTATTGTGTCACATTTCTCATCATTTCCTTTTACTTTTCAGGCCCTAAGGCTAAGTATCAAATGTCATGTATTGTCAGGTGTGTCCTGGAGTGTGTGTGTGTGTGTGTGTGTGTGTGTG
>NW_007734361.1:77822-84372 GCF_000696425.1 Galeopterus variegatus | reverse complement strand
TCAACATCACTCAGCATCTGAGAAATGCAAATCAAAACCACACTGAGATACCATCTATTCCAGTCAGGATGGCTAATATACAAAAGACTGTGAATGATAAATGCTGGAGAGGTTGTTGAGAAAAAGCAACTCTCATACACTGTTGGTGGGGCTGCAAAATGGTGTAGGCTTTATGGAAGATGGTATGGAGGTTCCTCAAACAATTACAGATAGATCTACCATATTACCCAGCAATTCCATTGCTGGGAATATACCCAGAGGAATGGAAATCATCATGCGAAAGGGATACCTGTACTCTCATGATTATTGCAGCAGTATTTACAATAGCCAAGAGTTGGAACCAGCCCAAATGTCCATCATGTGATGAGTGAATAAGGGAACTGTGGTATATCTCCACAATGGAATACTACTCTGCTATAAAAAAGAATGAAATACTACCATTCACAACAACATGGATGGATTTAGAGAAAATTATATTAAGTGAAACAAGTCAGGCACAGAAAGAGAAATACCACATGTTCTCACTTATTTGTGGGAGCTAAAAATAAGTAAATAAATAAATACACACACAAACATAAGGTGTGGCAGGGGAAGAAGACAAAACAATCACAAATTCCTTGAACTTTTTAAGACAAGTGAACAGATATGATGTGAGGGGAATGGGAGAGAAGGAGGGTGAAAGAGGAACGATTAAAGGGTCGTGAAAATCGACTATGATGTATATTGAGAAGTTAAAATAAAAAAAAAGAATGTCAGTCTTAAGTTTTTAATGAGATTTTAATACATCTATTAATAAAAGAAGAAAGGGTATAATTAGAGAGTAGAGATGAATGAAAAGAAGTAATCTGGGGAGAGTAGATGAAATACATGAGTATCCAAAGTCATGAACACTGTAGTGGCAGAGAGCAGAAGCAGCCTTTCAGGTGAACTTGAGCAGGAACTAAACAACTAGGTCAGTACTTCTCAAATTTTAACATATATATGCATTATTTGTGGATTTTGTTATATGTAGAGACTCAATCAGTAGCTCTGGGGTGAGGCCTATGATTCTGCATCTCTAACATGTTTCCAGGTGCTGCTGCTGGTCTATGGGCTGCATTTTTAATTGTAAAAGGCTGGAGAATCTGTGCTTTCATGCTTTTCTTCACTTCCAGGCAAGCTCTGGTGCAGACCTATTTGTTATATCTGGTTCACAATCACAAATTCACTTCTTTACTTCTTACTGGTAGACCCTCTGTACTTGAAACTACTCTGCATTTTGCCCTCATTTATTTTCTTGAACCATAATTGAAGGACTCTTTTATCTTTCCCGACCTGGTTGAAACTATTTTGTCATCCTGAGCAGGTGTGATGCCATATCCTGGCCCTTTCTCCAGCACCATTCCATGTTGCCAGTCCTCTTCAGTGAAACCAGAAATCACTTTCTGTTTATTTCAAATAAAACTGGGCTGCACTTAATGGAAAACCTGACATCCAATTCTGCATTTTTTTAAAAAAGTTTTTTTTTAGGTGGAATTCTATATATTATGTTGAATTTAGAGAAAAATGTCAGAGTTCTTGTGCACTTAATGGAAAACCTGACATCCAATTCTGCATTTTTTTTAAAAAGTTTTTTTTTTAGGTGGAATTCTATATATTATGTTGAATTTAGAGAAAAATGTCAGAGTTCTTGGAAAACAAAAAATGTTAGATACTTCAGTAGAAATAAATAGTATTACTATTTCTTTAACAGCTTCCTAGATTTCATGTAGTAGTTAAGATTATTATTGTTTAAGATTTTCCTATCATTTTAGTTCTTTGTCATTAAAACATGCCTAGAAAATTCATTCAGTAAATATGCTGCTAAATAAAGAAGTATAGATTTCACTGCATATAAGTAACAACAACATCTTTTGATATTTGTAGTTATTGATATGCATCACCAACTCTTTTGACGTTTGTGCTATCTGAATCTTTATTGAAGAATAAAAATGAAAATAATAAAGTATGATATTTTATTTCACTAGTTATTATTGTTTTTATTTTTTGTATGAAACAGAGAATTACTTTTGGCACCAAGTTGCTTTATCAGAGAGGATATTTATTTGACCATTAAGCAATTCGGACCATTTTGCCAAAGATAAAATCAGATGTTTAATCTGGTAACCTTTATTTCAACCTAGGCAAGGATGGATTTTGACTAGGAGATTAAGTGAGGGAGTGGCTGAATAGAATAAACCGGATAATATTTTCTGAGTCAGATCGCTACCTCTACTGAGAATTAGAGCCAAGGGACCCAAAGAGAGAAGTGCTACCAGCCTAATGGTATCTGGGTTGAAAAATGTGGAGTGATCACTTTGTGGATCAGTTAAAAAGTAACTAATGAAAGAATACAGTAGGACAAGTTGTCCCAACTTGTCTCTTCTGAATCATTTCATGAATATGTGTGGATTACCTAGATAGTGAGTATGTGATTAAGATGTAATAGATGGGCATTTCCTTCTGAGGGTAAAGTTCTGCCTGGGCTAGGGTCACAAGTTCAGCTGAACACACACTGTGGGTGGTGTTACAGTTGCTGATAATAGACTCAGCTCACATGTGAGTCTACAACTATTTTCATCCTGCTCTTTTTCTCAGCAGAAGTTCTGCTTAGAAGCCATTTTCTCTTTTATTGGTAGAATGAACTACATAATTTGGAGGTCTCTGGGTAAAATGAAAACAGAACTCTTTGTATAAAATCATTAAGAATTATAAGACAGTGATAGCACAACATGAACCATATGTGGTGCCCTTCTGCATACAGGTCAAAAGTTGTATATCCATGAAGCCAGCCAGCCCTCTTTATAGATAATACTTTTAGTCCAAATTATAGTAAAAACATTTAAATTTTCCAATAATCAACAAAGAAGCCTCAAGTTGGCTGAATTAGCATGTGTTGTGGACTAAGCGTTTGTGTCCTCCACAAATTCATATGTTGAACCCCCAAAGTGATGGTATTTGGAAGTGAGATCTTTGGAGGTAATTAAGTTTAGATGGGGTTGTGTGGGTTGGGCAGCCATGATGAGATTAGTGTCCCTATAAGAAGAGGAGACAAGAAGAAGAGACAAGAGCTCTCTCTCTCTCCCTCTCCCTCTCCCTGCCATGTGAGGATAGGCAAGAAGGCAGCAGCCTGCAAGCCAGGAGGAGGACCCTCACCAGGAACTGTCTGCTGACACCTTGATCTTGGAATTCCAATCTCCACCACTATGAGAAATAAATGTCTTATTTTTAAGCCATGAAGTCTATGATATTTTGTTATAGAAGCCTTGACTTACTAACACAGAAATTGGTACCAGGGGTGGGGTGTTAACTGTAACAAATACCTAAAAATGTGAAAGCAGTTACAAAACCAGCTAATGCACAGAGGTTGAAGTAATTTTTTTTTTTTTAGAAAGATGACCAGTAAGCACCACACTCACCCAACTGACCAAACCTACCACCCCTATATAGGGGTCTGAACACATGGCCTTGGTGTTATCAAAGCAGTTACAAAACCAGCTAATGCATAGAGGCTGAAGTAATTTTTTTTTTTTTTTAGAAAGATGACCAGTAAGCACCACACTCTCCCAACTGACCAAACCTACCACCCCTATATAGGGGTCTGAACACATGGCCTTGGTGTTATCAGCACCACACTCTCCCACGTGAGCTATGGGCCAGCCTTGCTGAAGTAATTTTGAGGTATGTGCTAGAAATAGAGACAATAAGGGCAATTCTGGTGAGGGCTAAGAAAGGAAAGAGAAGATCTGTAGAGGAAGCTTACATCTTCTTAGAGAATACATAAGTAACCATGAACAGAATATTGGTAGAAATGTGGACAATAAAGCCCATTCAGGTGCAATCTCACACAGAAATGAGGAACATGTTATTGACAATGGAGAAAAGGCAGTCCTTGTTATATAATGGCAAAGGACTTGGCTGAATTTGGTTTATGTTCTAGTGTTTTTTGGAAGGTAGAACTTGTAAGCAGTGAAATTAGATATGCAACTGAGGAGATTTCTAACCAAGACATTGAAGGAGTAGCTTGGTTCCTGCTGACTATTTATAACAAAATGTGAGACAAGAGGAATAAATTGAAGAAGAAATTGTCAAACAAAAAGGAACCAGAGTATAAAATATTTGGAAAATTCTCAGCCTGTCCATATTGCATAAAATGAGAAAGTTGTGTTTGGAAGNCTTGTAATGTGAAGAGTGAAATGTAACTGTATTTTCCCCATTCTTTGGGCTCATGATTTTAGAGTATATTAAAAACATAAAATTTGGGTAAGAAATATAAAGGGAGTCAGATTTTCAAGAAACCTTGGAGAGTCTTAGAAACCTTAGAAACACTATTTTTCTTTTTTGTATTTTCGTTTTAACCTTTTGGGTGAGGATTTAATGATATCTCACTGTGGTTTTAATTTGCTTTTTCCTGATGACTAATAAGGCTGATCACATGCTTAGTGGTCATTTGGATGTCCTCTTTTTTAAAGTGTCTATTCAAACATTTTGTTTCTTTTCTATTATTATTATTATTATTTTATTATTATTTTTTGGCAGCTGACCGATATGGGGATCCAAACCCCTGACCTTGGTGTTATAAGGCTGTGCTCTAACCAATTGAACTAACTGCCAGCTTTATTTTCTATAACTGCCTTTTTGAACTGATTTATATGATTATATATTTTAGATAAGGGCCCTTTGCCAGATAGATAATACTGCAAATTTTTTCTCTGTGTGACTTATCTTTTTCATCTCTTAATGGTAGATGTTGATGAAAATTAAACTATATGAATCTTAATAAAATCCAGTGTGTCAATTTTTAAGGTTTGCAAATCTTTGTTCTATTTAACAAATATTTGTCTATTCCAAAGACCGTAAAGATATTCTCTGATGCTTTCTCCTAAAATTTTTATTTCTTTACCTTTTACATTTAGATCTGCAATCCATCTGCAATAGCTTTCCTTTATGGTGTGAGGTAGAGATCAAGATTCTTTTTTTTTTCTTTTTTTGACAACGATATCCAGTTTACCTAGTACCACTTATTGGAAAGGCCATACTTACTCACCCCAACACACAGCAGTTTTCTCTTGTCGTCAATCAGTTGACCATATCAGTGTGGTTCCTTGGACTCTATCCTGTTTCAGAGTCCATTTGTGTCACTTTTTGCCAACATCAAATTGTCATAATTGTTATAACTATATAACAGGTCTTGATATCTGGTAGTGTGCTTTATCATTTTTGACATTTATATATTTTTAACTGATAGTGCTGAACACTTTTTCAGATATGGTCAGTAGAACTCTTTTTTAATGAATTTCTTATTTATTTCATTTTCTAATTTTCTATTATGGTATTTCTATTTCTCATTGGTTTGTAAAAGCTTTTGATTTAATGAATATGTGATTCTTTTGGTTACCATATACATTGCAAATATTATTCACATTTTGTAGTTTCTCTATTACTTTTGTTTATTGTAACACACAGCAGTCTCTGATTTTTATATCAAAATCAATATATTTTTCTTTTATGTCTTACATTTCAAAATCTATTTTATATTTGGAAAAGCCTTTTCTAATATGAAATAAACCAACACATCTTGTGTAGGTTTTTATAGATATTTTTTGCTTACATTTAACTTTTAATCTATCTGAAAATTACTTTGTAAGCTGCATAAGTTAGAAAGCTAAATTTATTATTTTCTCCAGATAGAGAAACATTTAGTCCCATAATTATTATTACATAATAATTTCCTTTCTTTATAATTTAACCAAATTAGATGCTAAATCAAAAATATACATGACTGTTTCTGGGCTTTGAGTTCTGTATATTTGTCTCTATATTTCTATTTACACATATTGCTTAGTTATTGGAGCTTCATGGCATGGTTAAATATCTAGTATTGCAACAGTATCATTGTTATGGGCTGAATTGTGCCCCCTCCCCCTCATAAATTTAAGTCCTAACCCCCAGCACCTCAGAATGTGACTGTATTTGAAGATGGGGTCTTTACAGGGTAATTAAGTTAAAATGAGGCCATTAGAGTGGATACTAATTCAATACCGCTGTTGTCCTTATAAGAAGAGGAGATTAGGACAGAGACACACAGAGGGAAGACCATGTAAAGACACAAGGAGAAGACAGCCATCTACAAGCTAAGGACAGAGGCTTCAGAAGAAATCAACCCTGGTGGCATTTTGATCCCCAGAACTGTGACATATTGAGATAGTAAGTTTCTGTGTAAGACACCCCTGTGTCCTACTTTGTTACAGCAGTTCAAACAAAGTTGTACAACCATCGTTAATTTCTTTAGAGTTACTCTGTATCATTGGGAATTTTAAAATAATTACCTTTAACCTCTTAATATGTTGGGCTCGTATTTTGATCACTGTATCATTGGGTTATTTTATCATTTTATTTTACTAATTCTCCATTATACAAGGAACTCAAACAACTTTTTTTTTTTTTTGTCTTTTTTCCGTGTCCGGCAATGGATTGCAACCCTCGGTGTTGCTCCCGCGCCTCGCTCAGCCAGTGAGCGGGAACCGGACTG
>NW_007734361.1:72507-77037 GCF_000696425.1 Galeopterus variegatus | reverse complement strand
AATGCTCAACATCACTCAGCATCTGAGAAATGCAAATCAAAACCACACTGAGATACCATCTATTCCAGTCAGGATGGCTAATATACAAAAGACTGTGAATGATAAATGCTGGAGAGGTTGTTGAGAAAAAGCAACTCTCATACACTGTTGGTGGGGCTGCAAAATGGTGTAGGCTTTATGGAAGATGGTATGGAGGTTCCTCAAACAATTACAGATAGATCTACCGTATGACCCAGCTATTGCACTGCTGGGAATATACCCAGAGGAATGGAAATCATCATGCGAAAGGGATACCTGTACTCTCATGTTTATTGCAGCAGTATTTACAATAGCCAAGAGTTGGAACCAGCCCAAATGTCCATCATGTGATGAGTGAATAAGGGAACTGTGGTATATCTACACAATGGAATACTACTCTGCTATAAAAAAGAACGAAATACTACCNCACACTTAATGGAAAACCTGACATCCAATTCTGCATTTTTTTAAAAAAGTTTTTTTTTAGGTGGAATTCTATATATTATGTTGAATTTAGAGAAAAATGTCAGAGTTCTTGGAAAACAAAAAATGTTAGATACTTCAGTAGAAATAAATAGTATTACTATTTCTTTAACAGCTTCCTAGATTTCATGTAGTAGTTAAGATTATTATTGTTTAAGATTTTCCTATCATTTTAGTTCTTTGTCATTAAAACATGCCTAGAAAATTCATTCAGTAAATATGCTGCTAAATAAAGAAGTATAGATTTCACTGCATATAAGTAACAACAACATCTTTTGATATTTGTAGTTATTGATATGCATCACCAACTCTTTTGACGTTTGTGCTATCTGAATCTTTATTGAAGAATAAAAATGAAAATAATAAAGTATGATATTTTATTTCACTAGTTATTATTGTTTTTATTTTTTGTATGAAACAGAGAATTACTTTTGGCACCAAGTTGCTTTATCAGAGAGGATATTTATTTGACCATTAAGCAATTCGGACCATTTTGCCAAAGATAAAATCAGATGTTTAATCTGGTAACCTTTATTTCAACCTAGGCAAGGATGGATTTTGACTAGGAGATTAAGTGAGGGAGTGGCTGAATAGAATAAACCGGATAATATTTTCTGAGTCAGATCGCTACCTCTACTGAGAATTAGAGCCAAGGGACCCAAAGAGAGAAGTGCTACCAGCCTAATGGTATCTGGGTTGAAAAATGTGGAGTGATCACTTTGTGGATCAGTTAAAAAGTAACTAATGAAAGAATACAGTAGGACAAGTTGTCCCAACTTGTCTCTTCTGAATCATTTCATGAATATGTGTGGATTACCTAGATAGTGAGTATGTGATTAAGATGTAATAGATGGGCATTTCCTTCTGAGGGTAAAGTTCTGCCTGGGCTAGGGTCACAAGTTCAGCTGAACACACACTGTGGGTGGTGTTACAGTTGCTGATAATAGACTCAGCTCACATGTGAGTCTACAACTATTTTCATCCTGCTCTTTTTCTCAGCAGAAGTTCTGCTTAGAAGCCATTTTCTCTTTTATTGGTAGAATGAACTACATAATTTGGAGGTCTCTGGGTAAAATGAAAACAGAACTCTTTGTATAAAATCATTAAGAATTATAAGACAGTGATAGCACAACATGAACCATATGTGGTGCCCTTCTGCATACAGGTCAAAAGTTGTATATCCATGAAGCCAGCCAGCCCTCTTTATAGATAATACTTTTAGTCCAAATTATAGTAAAAACATTTAAATTTTCCAATAATCAACAAAGAAGCCTCAAGTTGGCTGAATTAGCATGTGTTGTGGACTAAGCGTTTGTGTCCTCCACAAATTCATATGTTGAACCCCCAAAGTGATGGTATTTGGAAGTGAGATCTTTGGAGGTAATTAAGTTTAGATGGGGTTGTGTGGGTTGGGCAGCCATGATGAGATTAGTGTCCCTATAAGAAGAGGAGACAAGAAGAAGAGACAAGAGCTCTCTCTCTCTCCCTCTCCCTCTCCCTGCCATGTGAGGATAGGCAAGAAGGCAGCAGCCTGCAAGCCAGGAGGAGGACCCTCACCAGGAACTGTCTGCTGACACCTTGATCTTGGAATTCCAATCTCCACCACTATGAGAAATAAATGTCTTATTTTTAAGCCATGAAGTCTATGATATTTTGTTATAGAAGCCTTGACTTACTAACACAGAAATTGGTACCAGGGGTGGGGTGTTAACTGTAACAAATACCTAAAAATGTGAAAGCAGTTACAAAACCAGCTAATGCATAGAGGCTGAAGTAATTTTTTTTTTTTTTTAGAAAGATGACCAGTAAGCACCACACTCTCCCAACTGACCAAACCTACCACCCCTATATAGGGGTCTGAACACATGGCCTTGGTGTTATCAGCACCACACTCTCCCACGTGAGCTATGGGCCAGCCTTGCTGAAGTAATTTTGAGGTATGTGCTAGAAATAGAGACAATAAGGGCAATTCTGGTGAGGGCTAAGAAAGGAAAGAGAAGATCTGTAGAGGAAGCTTACATCTTCTTAGAGAATACATAAGTAACCATGAACAGAATATTGGTAGAAATGTGGACAATAAAGCCCATTCAGGTGCAATCTCACACAGAAATGAGGAACATGTTATTGACAATGGAGAAAAGGCAGTCCTTGTTATATAATGGCAAAGGACTTGGCTGAATTTGGTTTATGTTCTAGTGTTTTTTGGAAGGTAGAACTTGTAAGCAGTGAAATTAGATATGCAACTGAGGAGATTTCTAACCAAGACATTGAAGGAGTAGCTTGGTTCCTGCTGACTATTTATAACAAAATGTGAGACAAGAGGAATAAATTGAAGAAGAAATTGTCAAACAAAAAGGAACCAGAGTATAAAATATTTGGAAAATTCTCAGCCTGTCCATATTGCATAAAATGAGAAAGTTGTGTTTGGAAGAGATCACCGTGGGTGTGGCTGACCAACATTTTAATAAGGAAATTAGTGCAGGTATGAACCATAGACTTGATCAGCCATCTCAACAGAAACCAGGAAGAGGGCCCTCACCAGAACTCATCCATGCTGGCACACTGATTACAAACTTTCAGCCTCCAGAACTATGAGAAATAAATTTCTGTTTTTTAAGCCACGCAGTGTGTGGCATTTTGTTATGACAGCCTGAGCTGACTAAAACAATTTGTATTGCTTTTTTGTCATTGTTTGCTAATTACTAGTTTCTCAAATGGAAATGAAGAAAATGCTGCAGATGGCTTTTCCCAGGACCATAAATGAATCTCTAAGCAGGTTCTTCTCTTGAAGCAAACACTTTCCAAATTAATTGCAAAACTTCAAGACCTTTGGTTCTATCCCTGAAAACATTTTGACTTTTTTATCCTTTATAATATTTGTTACATTAATTTTTGCATCTTTGTGGATACTTTGGGGATCCTAAGACAGTTGGGCCTTGGGAATCTTATAAATATATATTGTTGAGAGAGAATTTTCAATAATTTTTCTTTCTCTACCTTTGAAAAGAATCCTGTTCCTTTGANTGAGGAGGTAATTAAGGTTAAATTACATTATAAGGTAGGGCCCTAATTTGATAGGTCTGGCATCCTTGTAAGAAGAGGAATAGAAACTAGGGATCTTTCTCTCTCTTTCTTTGTGCTTGTGCAGAAGAAAAGGCCAAGTAAAGAAACAGAGAGAAGGTGGCTATCTACAAGCGAGAAAGAGAAGCCTCACTAGAAACCAACCCTTACAGCATCTTTATCTTGTACTCGTAGCCTCTAGAACTGTGAGAAATAAACTTCTGTTGTTTAAGATACCCTGTCTCTGATATTTTGTTATGACAGTCCTGGAATGAATATACCCACTTTCCACATTTTATTAATTTTAGAATGACTCTTCTTTTTTTTTTTTAGAAGGAACTGTTATGGAAATTTGTTTTTTTTTTTTTTTTTTTTTTTTTTTTTTTTTTTTTTTNGAAAAGAATCCTGTTCCTTTGACATGGAGATTAAAGTTGCTTTCTCCAGCTTTATTTTTGAAATACACACATTGAGCTCAGTGTGATATTTGCTTCTAACTGGCACCATTCAATGTTGTGTGCCAGTGCCCTTCCAATAATTACTGTATATTAATTTTGATTAGACAGAAGGGGCTCTGTGTGTCTTGACTTCCTGCCAGTACAATCAAATGTGAGCTGTGGGAATGGGAAGTAAATGTTACTTTCAAAACCCTGGTGAGGAATGTATTACTTATAACTTATTTAAAAAATGAGTTATGTTTTAGCTGAATGATTACAAATGTGTTTAATAGATACAGGGTCTGAAATGGGCACCTAGTTAAGATTCTGCTCCTTCCTGGTCCATGCACAATGTACTATCAAAATTTCATTTTTTAACAGCCCCCTTTTTATGGACTGGATTGTACCCCTATTCTCAAATTTGTATGTTAAAGTCCTAAGCCCCAAAGTGACTGTATTTGGAGATAGGGCCTTTGAGGAGGTAATTAAGGTTAAATTACATTATAAGGTAGGGCCCTAATTTGATAGGTCTGGC
>NW_007734361.1:70133-71155 GCF_000696425.1 Galeopterus variegatus | reverse complement strand
CCCTTGGGCGGGAGCGCCGCCGTGCTTCCCAAGCGGCGCACTTATCCAGTGCGCCACCGGGTCGGCCCCTGTTATGGAAATTTGGGTGCAAAAGTAAACAGAGTTGGGAAAAGGATGACTGAGGGGATTAGCTTGTTCTTAAACCTTGGACTGCATTTACTACACACCAAGCTGGAATGAGGAGACCTACAGAATCTACTGTGGTTGCAAAAGCTAGTCAGATTGAAAGCTTTTTCCTTGGTCTGAAATATTTTTCAACCTTCTGTCCACCATGTATAGGCTGTTAATTATAATCTATAGTCAGAATGTATATGGTATAGTCAGACTGAATTTCCGTAGTATTTACTAATACATTTCTTTAACTCATTTTAACTTTGGAATAATTATTTTTTGATTTATTATCATGTACCTCCCCTCCAAAAACATACACAGACACACGCAGAGACACACAAATATGCACGGAACACATGCATGTGCACACACACACATACTTACATACACTTTAAATCCTTTTAGAGCCAGAAGAATATTCTGTTTTTCTTCACAATACCTATTGTAGTACCTGGCATAGAGGAGCTTTCTAACATATATTTGAATAACTATGTGTATAAATGAATAAATCATTCTCTGTTTAAACCTTCTAGAGACATTTCCAAGTATGTGATCTCTGGGAAACAGATCCAAAAATGTGGTAGGATACTTTGAACCTGAATAATTTGATGGGGCCACCATGACATTTGTAATAGCTCTTGCGATGGATCCTACTATATCCAGTGCTCATGCTGAAAAGACCATGACTAGCAAAGCCCTGAAAACTAGCTCGCCAAAGGCTGGATAATTTATATATGCTCCATCCATGTTCAAATAATAAATTTTTGTTATTTAATCAATGCTGACCTCATGTCAAACAATTTAGCCTGCCAAGTAAAGTCCCTTTCAGTCAAGGTCTCACGTTTCCCCAAAAATATTTATGGGATGCTGGTGGTACCTGAAATAAATATCAGCTCCAGGGTCTTCTCTGT
>NW_007734361.1:60684-69404 GCF_000696425.1 Galeopterus variegatus | reverse complement strand
CTTCACACAGCCAGAGCAGTATTGTAATATTAATTGCAAATTATATTAGGACTAGGGAATCAACATGAATTGTCTGCCTTTTCTTCTTTATTATGTGGCTATAACATAAAATTAATCTTTGCATTCTTTTCCTTGCTCCCATGTAATAAATGCTTAGGCTTGTTTGTGTAGGGCTCCCCTCCATACTTTAAAAACATACTCTTTTTAGTTCTGTTTCAAATGAGAGATGTGGTCACGATCCTTGATAATGGAGATATTGACAATAAATTAGATGATAGTGAATGTTTTTGTCTATCTGGAATCTCTTTTATTGAATACAACAATAGAGTAAAAATTCAAATAAATTAATCTTTTTTGTAGAGAAGCTCTTCCAGGCACTATAGTAGGCTCTTCATTTATGGGAAATCATTTGATCCTTATACCAACATGGCAAGTTGGGTATGATCATCTCCATTTCACAGATAAGGGACTAACTCAGAGGTTAGTGTGTGCATAGACACCTAGGTAGGAAATGCTAGATGTGGAATGGATATCCAGGTCTGTCTGGTATCATTTTTAATTTAAATGCATAAAAAAGTATATCAAGGGGCTATAATGAGGTGTTATTGATATGTTAGCTGTCTTAATATTTAGATTTCTGATTAATGTTCCACCTTTTGTCAAATCCCATTAAAAACTGAGTTGTAATGGATTATGGTCATACACTTACCATTCACAGAATACATCTATAATGAGGTGTTATTGATATGTTAGCTGTCTTAATATTTAGATTTCTGATTAATGTTCCACCTTTTGTCAAATCCCATTAAAAACTGAGTTGTAATGGATTATGGTCATACACTTACCATTCACAGAATACATTTTTTTTTTGTTGTTCCAGGCAAATGAATTACACACTTTGCATGCATTAGTTTGTGTGGTCCTCAGAAGAAATGATATAGGTGCTATTATCTGTATTTTACACATGAGGTAAATGCAACTCAGAGAAGTTCATCAACTTGTTCCAGATCACATAGCTTTAAGTGAACTCAAACTAGGTCTCTGATTTGGGAGCCACATTCTGAACCACTACTCTTCTGTAACACAAGCTCAGACTCCACTCAAGACTAGCTTTTAGAGGTCTTATCAGGGACTAGGATCAATCCTGAGAATGGAGGTAAGGTGGGACTGGGGCTGGATATAGGGCTGAGACATTATTGTGTTTCTACTGAACAAGCAAAATGGCAAGAACCTCAGAATACAGCCTCACAGCAGTGTATAACCCACAGTAAAGAGAAGCCTTTAAGCATTTATGCTTACTTTATGAGCAATGAGTGTGAATTGGGAAGCCTGTTTCTACAAGGGCATGCATGCAACTTCTGCACTGGTAAAGCCAGAGGACTGTGTTGTCTCCTGAAAGCTGAGAAATCCATTTTGTGAGTATGAGTATTCACCAGAAATTTCGATACATAGCGCTTGTCCTATTCTTGCTTTTGGAGAGAAATGTTCTTGGTTTGCATTCCAGGAACACATTTTTAATTTTTAAAAATTGTTTTACAGGGTCACATTAACATTTTGCAAGTTTACATCAACAGATTTTCATTGTCATGTAAGTAACCAGCTGTCTTTATAGAGGTACTTGTCAAGGACAAGTTCTGCTTTGTCAGTAAACTCTTATTACCCACGTGTAGGCTTTCTTTGGTGATTTCCTACCACTTCCCCCATTCTATCTTTCCTCAAGCCTCCTTGTCATGATTATTTCATTTAGAACCTACTAGGCACCTTCATTCCTTTTCTCTATATCTTAAACTTTAGAACAGGATTTTTCAATACAGTAACTGCTAGCCACATGTATTTAAATTTAAATTAACTAAAATTACAGAAAATTAAAAATTCAGTTCCTCAGTTCACTAGCAAGGTTTAACGTGCACAATGTCTATATGTAGCTAATTGTGTAATATTGAACATTGCAGATATAAAATATTTCCATCATTGCTGAAAGTTCTATTGGATATCGCTGCTTTAGAGCTTTAATTTCCTAGAGAAGATATCCTTTAATGAATCTTGTAGTAGAGTAGATTGCATTAATTTTCATGCTGTATCTTGCCCCTCCATTCCATGTCTCTCCATGGGGTGCCTTGCATATGGTGCTGTTCCTTGCAAGACGATTATGTATACCTTTGCCTCATTGCCGTCAAACTTGGATATATGACTGTCTTTGCCCAATAAACTATGAGCATAAGTGATGTGTGTAACTTCTAGGAGGAAGTTTTAATGGCCAATGTATACCATGATTTCCTTTACCTCTATCATGTGACCAGCAGTGTTTGAAAATAGTGCTGCTTCTGGGTTCCTAAATGAAGGTGACATGGAATAGAACTGAACATACTCATAATCGTTATTTAATGTGGAGGGAAATAACCTTTTATTGCTATAATTACTACCTTTAGTACTATTTATTACATGATAATAAATCACTTAGTATCATGAAGCTGACTAATTCAAATATGGACTCCCTTTCAGTATTCTAGAGATGAAACCAGGGATACTAAGTGATTTTCATCAGTGACATTTTGCTCAGGACGGGGGAGAAAGCCAATGTAACAGGAACAGACCACACAGATGACACAATTGACAATCAGGTTCACATGTCATCCAGAGAACAAAAGGTTTGCCCCTGGGTGAATTGGTTAAACCACACAATAGCACAAAAGCTAGTATTTGGGGTTTTAATTCTATTATCAAGGGCCCAGAATCTGGGTGGTTTTATTTCTAGGGTGTGAATAGACTTCAGATGAAGAGCCCTCTATGTGAAAGGTTGTGCTTTCTGAAGTCAAGTGACTTTTTTCCATTTATACTAATAACTTTTCTGGTGTCTGCATGGAAGAGGTTTTCCTTTTTTTTTTTAATCTCTAGGGTATTTTTTTCTTTCATTCCAATACTGCGCTTATATTTTGCAGTTATATTAGTGAAGTAGTGATGAACATGAATATGAAGTAAAGGATTGAGGAGTTGGGGATAAAGTAGGCAATTAGTAACTGGCCTTGCCTGAGGAGGAGATGTGAGAGATGAAGGATGCTCAGGTTCTCAATCTGATATTTTATTTTTACTTTTATTTTCACACTTGGATTTTTGTATTGACTGAAAAACTAAAAATTAAAAATCTTAATTTCTTTACAGGTTGGATCCTTGCTACTCATAATGACTAAGGTGGTGTTCAAATGAAGAAAGTAGGCTATAGAAGGTTGGATACATTTGAATCTCTAACATGTCTTGGTCAGTACAATTTTGAGATTAATGACACATCTCTGTAAAAATGAGTTATGGAGCCAAAATGCCTCAAAAAAAAAGGACCACTATCTCATGCAATCGAAAGGGCACTGGCCCAAGGATGATATGTCCAGGCACTGATACTAACAGTATGTAAGGAATGCAGCAATAGACACCTGTATACGGTCACTGCTCTACTGCTGTAAAATGAATGCTTTGCCGAGAGGAGATCCGTGGTTCTAACTTGTGGGTAAATTTTAACAAAATCATCTACATGGCTTTAAAAATACATATGTCATTTGACTACATATATAAAAAAGATGTATAAGACTTTACCCAGAAACTGTAAAAGTTTATCTATGTATTACAGCAACATTTCTGCTATTGAAATTAAGATAGTATTAGTCTGAACCACATTGTTTTAAGTTAAGGTGCTAATTTTGTCTCCAGGGAAACCATCAAGAAAATAACTAAAAAATAGTTTTAAAAAACCCAAAAAAAACCAAAAACAACAAGAAAATTAACTTGGGACTCTAGATTTAACACAAAACAAGACAATAATGTAGGAATAAAGGAACACGGGCATAAGATACATAGAAAATTAATAGCAAAATGGCAGATGTAAGTACTACATTATAAGTAATTACATTGAATGTAAATTAATCAACCATTTCATTAAAATGTAGAAACTGGCAAGATATATACAAAAATGTGATCAATATAAGAGGCACATTATATTCAGACACAAACAGGCATAAAATAAAAAGATGGAACAACATATACCATGCAGACAGTAACCTAAAGAGAGCTGGATTCACTATACTAATATCAGACAAAATCAACTTTTTTAATTAAAAATTTTAAACTTATTATTAGCATATTCATTCTCACAAATTGTTATATTTCTGTATGCCCTTTACCTGACCTATCACTTTGCAAACCCCTCCTGTCCTTCTCCCCATCTCTAGTATCCTTAGGATAGTTTTCTCCTTCTGAAAGATTAATGTATTGTCATGGTCTTTTCTTTCTTTGTTTCCTTCATTCCTTCCCTCATCTCTCCCTCCTTCCCTTCAACTTTAAGACAAAAATATTCTTAAAAAAAGAGAAATATTTATGATGACAAAAAAGGGTCGGGCAAAAAAGAAAGGTGTAACAATTACAAACATATATGAACCTAAAAATAGAGCCTGAGATACGTGAAGCAAAACCTGGTAGAACTGAAGGAAGGAAAAGATAATTCAATAATAATAGGTGATCATTTTAATTTTTCACTTTCAACAACAGGTAGAACAAGTAGGTAGAAAATAAACAGGGAAATAGAAGACTTGAACAGCTCTATAAATCAACTAGACCTAACAGATATTTGAGCTCAGTAGGTCATTCTTTCAAGTGCACATGGAACATTCTGTAGAATAGTCAATATTCTAGGCCATAAAAGAAGCCTCAATAAATTAAAACTTTTTGAAATAAAAGAATTCTATAAAGTATTTTCTCTGACCACAATTAAATGAAATTAGCAATTAGTAACAGACAAATTTTGGATTTGGATACAGAAGACCAAACAAGAAACCCATTGCTTATGTTCTTCTCATGGTCAACAGGCACCTAATTCATTTTGAATACATCTTCATTTGAATATTCTTTGTATGTATATATATATATATATTTATATATATATATATATTTTTTTTTTTTTTTTTCAGTTTTGGATTTGCTTGACTAATCTAATCAGCTCAGGTCATAAGGTGTGCATTTAATGCATAGGGAAGAATTTCCACAGTTTTGGATTTCTGAGTTTTAAATGCCCCCTCTGGCTAATGTTCAACTTAATGTTGATCATTATCTGTAACAACTAAATACCAAATGCTCTCCTAACTGTCAGAGACAGAATGAAAGAGAACTTGGTCACGATAGGTAGTTAGACTTATCACAGCTAAGAGAAAGAGACAGAAATAAAGCAATAACGTACTTAAACATGATTTACACAGTATTAGAACAGCTGTGACTAAAATGAATTATTTTGTGTTAGGGTCATAGTATAATAAAGCTAATGACATTTGGGGATGAAGAGAAGGGTGTTTAGAATTTTATTTTTTTAACTATCATATTGTACAACAGACTTGTTTTATCTACATGAGTGATAACCGAGGACTGGACATCACTTTTTTTTTTTCACTCCTTTCTTCTCACTACATTAATGAGAAAATACCCACAATTTGAAGGGAAGTTTTGTTTCTGAACTTGCACTTCTGGGCTTATTCTTTGATCCTCTCATTATTACCCTGTATACCCTGTATACTTTGAATTCAAATTAAAAGTAAAGGGAATTGTTCATTTTAAGTAATATAGTGTTCTTAAGTTATGTGACTCAGTCTTTTTAGTCTAAGAAAAATCCCATCCTCTCTTTCCCCGGAATACTTTTCAGGAAGATTCCCAATGGTTTCTCCTAAGTAAAGAATCCATTTCCTTCTTGGAATATTTCTTAGAACACTGAAAATACAATGCTGTGGTATTAAGTAGGGCTCTCTTTCAAATTTGTGAAATAAACATTTCTCCCTCCCCTTCTACATTTTGAATCTATTATTATATAAAAAAATTTCACTTTAAAATAGAAATGGATGTAGCCTGGAAAGAAAATTAGGTAATAGTGCAGTTTATTCATATATGGTTTTGTTTTATTTACAGCACATTACATCTGATTTAGCCAACCTAGTCTCCTCGTTTCTTAGATTTTCCATATGCTTCTTCATAGCCTTATTTTTCATCCCCACTCCCTAAATACTTGTAACAGTTAATACTATTTGAGTGTCTGTCAAGTGGCAGACACCTTCACACGTCATTTCTCATCATGCCTAGAGTCCTGCCATTTGAATATTATGGTCTTCACTCAACGGATGAAAGAATGGTGGTCTGGAGATGTTAGCCACTAGGTTAAAGTGATACAGTGAAGAGTCATAACTGGGGTTCAAACACAGGCTGGACCAAAGTTCTGGGATCCTCCACCACTTTGTTGTATGTTATGCTCACTCCAGCTTCTCTGAATAAGTCCATTGCTAATCTGATCAATGTTATTAAAATATTTGTGTGAATTTTTAATTAATTTCTCTCTTTTTTTAAATTGCTAATCTGTTCCTTGAACTCCTTCCTCTGCACAGGGCTGATTTTTACTTGCTTGTTTGTTTTTATGTATGCTTCTTCAGGTAGATTGAAAATATTGTAAGGCAAGTATGTCTTAGATTGTATTTCTTAGAAAAGACTTTGAGATGAAGTTTTGTGTGCTCATGTTTTATTAGTGAGTGCTTTTAAGAGATACTCCTTCAACGAACTAAGAAAGGAAGAAATGACAGATGGAGAAAATGAACTGATACCTCAGTTGATGTAGCAAAAAAGCTCTGGAGAAAGGATGAACATTCTGAGTTGTATGTAATCATGGCAAGAGACACCACTGTGATAAACAGCTGATAGGCACAAAAGATGGATGATAGGTGCATTGTCTTGAAGAGCACTGTGAATGGAACACCACAATATCACTACAGAAAGGATACATGTGTTGATAAATAAACATTTTGACGGACTACGATGTTCTACAAACTTCCTTATGTTTCTGATACCCAGCTACTGTCCCGTGTAGCCTGTATTCTCACAAGGAAATGGACAAGTTACATGGGTACAATGAAGTGACCAATTCAGTAAGCAGTATGCCAAATATTTCATGAGGTGTCTGGGGCAAAACTAATCCCAGCTTGAGTAGAGAAGACAATACCACTAAGGTGTTGGTGCTTGAACTGAGTCTTGGTAGATAGGTAGGAATTTACTGAGCAAAAGTCCCTAAAATGATACTTAAAACAATGTACAAGGTAGAATACAACACGTTTGCTGTTTCTGAATTTTTATATTTGTAGCCTTTGTGATACATGTACTAGTTTCTGAACAAATAATTTTTGTGTAATGTATATTTAGTACATAGTAAATGCTCAATAAAATATTGTATAATAAATGAGAAATTAGAATTGATGTGACAATATCATGTCAATAAACAATATTCCTTCAGTTTGAAATGCATAGGAATATAAAATTTGGGACTTAGTAAGAATCTGAGGGAAAGTCCCATTCTATCTGTTAGATTCCTAATGTTCCACAGGAAGCTAGTTGCAGAATGCACAGTGTAATTTGTCTAGCTTTTTTTTTTTAATTTTCCAACTATGTAGATTGTTCTTGATGAACTGAATAAAGCTAACATATATTTAGTGCCATCCATATCTCTATGACTCAGTAAAATAATCAGTACCATGCTTTAAAAATAATAAAGTGTTGTGTTTAGATTGTTTTTGTCTTTGCTTTTTTATGACAGTGTATTTATATAGTGGATGAGACAAATACTAAGGGACATAAAAGAATAAGCATTTTCTACTCTAGAGAAACTACTCTTCTTAAATGCAATAAATTTCAATAAAGTAAATCAGAATGTAGTGCATGGTAAAGTTCATGTATTACACAAGCAATGAAATTGAGTAGAGATGAGGGTAAAAATTGTATATTGTTCTTCACTGGAAAAATGCTGATCTTTTAAAGTTTGAACTGATCATATCATTATTCTGCTTGGAATCCTGAGATCTTAAAATGAAATCAAACTCCTCATCCTGGAGTAAAATTCTTTTCATATTGTGGGCACTGCCCATATATCCCACTGCATTTCATATAACAAGCTCCGTGAAAGTGCTCAAGCCAGTCCAAAATTTTTTGAATACCTTAACTCTGTGTCTTTCAACATCATAATCTCTCCTTACCTTTTTATTTTTTATTTATTAATTTTTCTAAAAATTTATTCATTTATTTATTTTTGGCCACAAAACAAGTCTTAATACATTTAAAAAGACTGTGATCATAGAAAATACATTCTCTGACCACGATAACAGAAGGAAATTTAGAAAACTCACAAATGTCTGGAAATTAAACCAGAGTCAACTATATAAACAATGGGTCAAAAGGAAAATCACAGAGAAATTAGAAATTACTTTAAGATAAAAATCAAAGTGCAACATGTCAAAATTTATAGGATACAGGGCTCATGCAGTGCTTAGAGGAAAATCTGTAGTTGCGAACACCTATATTACAAATAAGAAAAATCTCAAATCAGTAATGTAAATATCTACCTTAATACAAATAGATAAAGTATAGCAAACTAAACCAAAAGCAGATATAATTAGGAAATTTCAAAGACTACAAGATAAATATATGAAGAAGGAAATTAGAAAACAATGGAGAACATCAACCAAACCAAAACTTGATTCTTTAAAAAGATCAATAAAATTTGCAAACCTTTATCTAGATTCACCAAGAATAAAGGAGAGAATACCAAAATTATTAAAATCAGAAATAAAACAGGGGCATTATTACATTGTCATTATGGTTTTTTTTGTGGTGGTAAAATTTAGTTTCTTTCTCATGTTTACATTTTTGTTCTACCAGTG
>NW_007734361.1:58906-60013 GCF_000696425.1 Galeopterus variegatus | reverse complement strand
TTTTTTTTTTTTTTTTTTTTTTTTTTTTTTTTTTTTTTTTTTAGTATTTTGAATATATCATCCCATTTTCTTTTGGCCTGAGAGTTTCTGTTGAGAAGTTTGCTGTTAGTCTGATAGGGGTTCCCTTATAGGTGACTTGATGCTTTTCTCTTGCTTCTTTTGAAATTCTCTCTTTGTCTTTGAGGTTTGCCAGTTTGATTATAATGTTTCTTGGAGAGGATGTTTTTGTATTGAATCTGCTTGGGGATCTTTGAGCCCCCTGGATCTGAAGATCTATTTCTCTTCCTATACCTCGGAAGTTTTGTTATTATTTTGGTGAATGGGCTTCCCATGCCTTTTCCTTTCTCCTTTTCTGGAATACCCATGATTCTAATGTTTGTGCACTTAAGCTTGTCTACTAGATCTCTTAGATTTTCTTCATTTTTAAAAATTATTTTTTTTCCTTTTTTTGGTCTGCCTGAATTATTTCTAAAAGATTACCTTCAAGATCAGAAATTCTTTCTTCTGCTTATTCTAGCCTGCTGCTTAAGATATCAGCTGTGTTTTTTATTTAGTTGTCCGAATCTTTCAGATCCATGAGTTCTGCTACATTCTTTTAAGGTATTAACATCTTTGCACATTTCCTCTTTCATATCCTGGATTATTTTTTCTCATTTCATTATGTTGTCTAACTGAGTCTTCTCATATATTAGTGAGTTTCATTAAGATTGTTGATTGGAATTCCTTTTCAGTCATTTCAAGGGTTTCCTGCTCTGTAGGATTTGGTATTTGAGAACTACTGTATTCTTTTGGGGGTGTCATATTTTCTTGGGCTTTCTTATTTCTGGTATCTCTATGTTGATGTCTTGTCATCTGGTAGAGCAGTGTTTCTTCTATTACTCTGGAGTGGGCTTTGAGGAGAGAGATGTCCTCTTCTTTTTCTGATCTCTGCTGATTACTCTCCTTTTGTCAATGCAGTTAAGTGTCTGGTGGGCTACCTGCACCGTGGTTGTGGCTACTGGTGTGGCATTGAACTCATGTTGAGGCAACAGGGGCTGCGGTGGGCTACCCACACAGAATTGGTGTTTTTGGCATGCTTCTTGTCTGCTTCCAGGCAGGGGATGCTGC
>NW_007734361.1:56806-57790 GCF_000696425.1 Galeopterus variegatus | reverse complement strand
AAAATCTGAAAGATATATACAGGGAGGATATTTCAAAGAGAAGTTGTATTTATGGAGGAATTATTGTTATGGAGGTACACGCAGAAGTCTGTTTATTAACCAAAGAGAAGATTTGGATTACAAAGATTAAAGAGTTAGTTATGTATGAATTGGAAAGAACCGTGAGTCAAAAGTTACTGAGCTAACACTAAGAGATTGTTTTACCATCAGTGATTTCATGAATTTACCTAAGACATCCATCATTCTTTGTGTTCTTTTCTTACAGATCATCTAGACCTTCCATTTTGCAACTTGTTCATTTTCTGCTTATTGGATTTCAGTGGGGACAAAGAGTAGAATTATAATGTACTGAAGTGAAATTGTTAAGGATTCAATTGTTTTTGACACTTTTCTAATGATTAATTTATTCATCTAACAATTATGTAGTATCTCATACACTCAATATTCTAGAGCAGGAACAAATAAATAGTTATAAACAATTATAATTTAGTAAGATAGTATAGTTTATATAGAAATATGGATTTGTACAGCAATAGTGAGGCATGGGGATGTCTTACCCAGTAGTTCATAGGGAGGAGTCAGGGATGCTTTCCAGGATACATGACACCTGGACTTAGAATGCAGGAATGAGTGATGACTAACTTTAAAGAGATAGGGAAAGATCAAGATGTTCAAAGACACAGAGTTAAGGGATTACAGGAACTTTGGACTGGCTTCAGTACTTTCACAGAACAAGTTATAAGAGTGATGAGATATATGGGCAGTGCCCACAATATGAAAATAATTTTACTCCAAGATAAGAAGCTTGAGTTTCATTTTGAGGCCTCGGATTCCAAGCAGGATAATGATATGATCAGTTCAAACTTTAAGACATCAAGATTTTACAAATGAAGAGCAAAGCATGGGCAACTGCAGAATCATAGTAAGAATTCTGAGAATCTTAAAAAGATTTGGCAATGTAGCATAGGAAATAGCATATGCTAA
>NW_007734361.1:13426-56422 GCF_000696425.1 Galeopterus variegatus | reverse complement strand
TAAGAATTCTGAGAATCTTAAAAAGATTTGGCAATGTAGCATAGGAAATAGCATATGCTAATGGGGAAGAATGGGCAGGACTAAGAGGACTAAGTAAGTGATTAGATATGAGGCGAGGAAGAAGTGGGAGAGAAGGATGGTGTGGTGGACACTAGCCAGAGACTGCAGAATCATAGTAAGAATTCTGAGAATCTTAAAAAGATTTGGCAATGTAGCATAGGAAATAGCATATGCTAAAGGGGAAGAATGGGCAGGACTAAGAGGACTAAGTAAGTGATTAGATATGAGGCGAGGAAGAAGTGGGAGAGAAGAATGGTGTGGTGGACACTAGCCAGACGCTTGGAAAGTCAGTTTCTTTCCTTTGCACAAAGTTAATTGATGTTTTTTAATTACCATGCAGTGGGGTAGAGCCAAATGAAACATTACTGCTAATGGAATGTAAACAGAAATGATTTGTGGACAAGGGGATTAAAGAGGGTGTGTCTTCTCCAAGCTCTTAATCCGCAAGTTATTTGGCTGGATGATGTCAGGATGACCTTGAAGCCACATTCAGAAGATGGAAGATCCACTAGATGATAGCTTGCATCCCTGACAACTGAATGGGGTAGAGACCCCACTGATCCACATTGGACTGTAATGTGAATGAGAAATGCACAGGTGTGTGCGTGTGCGTGCGTGTGTGTGTGTGTGTGTGTGTGTAAGACTTCAAGATTTTGGGTTGTATCTTTTTTACAGCAACTAGAGTTACTCTGACTAATACAGCTATTATTCAAATTTAATGCTTGAGAATACGGAGAGATGGATTATACCTATTACCAAACTCTGAAACATGGTTGAACGAGGTTTTTGGGTGGAAGGTGATTTTAGATTTAATCAACTAATTTTGATGTGTCACTGGTTTATTAAAAAATGTATGCCAATTGGGGGTGTAAATATGATTCTGGAGCTCAGAGGAAAAAAAAATAGGACAGGAAACATAGTAAAAAGAGGGAATAGCATAGATTAAAATGGAAATTATGAGAGTGAATGATAATATCCAAGAGTTTACATGCCACAAGACAAGAAATTGTCCAGGACCAATACCTCACAAACATGAACACTGAAGAAACAGAAAGAGGAAAAAGAACCTGCAGAAATGCTGGAGGCAGGGGGCAACAAGAGGGTTGGAAGGGAACCCAGGAGAATGGGGTTTCTTATAAGTTAAAGGAGGATAGAGTTGCACGGAGGAGGTAACAGCCAAAAATATATATATATATATTAATGTTTGCTGAACGGTCAAGGAGCGATCAGTCCGTTAGATTTTACAGCTAGGAGATCATGTGTGTCAAGGACAAATGTCCTTTCTTCTAGGACAGTCCCAATTAATGCTGAGGTATTCATAGTGCCCCTTTTCACTCCCCAAAGTGTCCTGGTTTGGATAATAAGCTATATGGTCATTTTAGTCATAAGAAACTTTGGTAAGAATAGTTTTACTGGTGATGAAATGAGTTTGTTTTAGGTTAAGTTCATGGGCATTAACCTGAGGAGAAAGACCCTTTTCATACACTTAACTGTGAAGAGTAAGAAAGGGCTGAGGATGTCAGTTGAAGACACGATTGAGGGACTTTGTTGATTTTGTTTTCAAGTTAAAAGAAACCTGAGCATCTTTTGTGCTGAGAGGGAAAGAAAACTGTAGATAGAGAGAAATGTTAGATTTCTTGGGAATAAACAGAGTTCGTAGATTAGGTTCCAAATGAGGCAAAATGAGTTAAATATCAATTCTTCATCTTGTTTATTAGCCATTTATTCTTCTTTTTGCCATTCAGGGTCACAGATATTTTGGGTTTTAGGTCCACATTATGAATGATGCCTCCTGAAAAATGAGGATTACGTTTTAGGAAGGGCAACTGTGTTAGCGGTCCTGCAAGTGGCCATGTATTCTTCAGTGTCTACGTGTGTTCAAGTGCTTTGTCGTTATTTTTACATGCTAATCCCTGTAATCAAATCATGGGCTATGAAACTAACATGTTTCATTTAATACCTGAGGTGTAAGCAGAAACCTGTTTTATTAACCAATACATCTTTTTTCTTCTTCCTTGGGGATAGTAATCACTGTGTGGTATTTGGATATATATTAATGCCCTCAGAAGTCAATACATCTCCACAATTCGCAATATAGAAGTAAAGAATATTTTTTCCACATTATGCTACTGAATAATCAGTGTTAACTGTACTACATATGAATAAAAGGTCACAATTAAAACTTATAAGATAAAGTCAGTCTAAACACAATTAAAATTCTTATCTACTTAGAAGCATGAGAAAAGGCAACCTTCAACAGCATTCAATCATGCCTCTTTAATTGGACATTTTGTTTAGCAGACAACTTGATTGCAGCAAGAATCATTTTTTTAATGAAAGAAATCTTTCTACTGTGAAA
The DNA here is from genome assembly GCF_000696425.1 of Galeopterus variegatus. Taxonomy (NCBI): domain Eukaryota; kingdom Metazoa; phylum Chordata; class Mammalia; order Dermoptera; family Cynocephalidae; genus Galeopterus; species Galeopterus variegatus. The sequence continues at coordinate 54,003 of NW_007734361.1, read as the reverse complement.
AAAAAGAAACTACTTTAAAACAAATTAGATTTTTTTTTCAAGTTTGAAAAAGTAATGCTGCTTGAATTGGTGACGGGGCTTATGGGCAAAATGGGCACTAGCTCAGTGGTTCACGAAAATAGCAGTCCAGAAGACTTAGCTGGAAAGTTGAAGTTGAGATCTCATTATAAGAAGGGACTTTACTGCTGTAGAAGATCTGTTCCACTAAATTTAATATTTGGCCTAACAGAAGCCATTTTTCAGAGGGATGTCAGTGGTAATTGTGACTTTCCCAAAGTAATAATATTCTCACTATGAGACTTCCATATGAAAAGTATTTTAGATTAAGAACCATGTGACTCATCTACTTCAACAGTCATGCAATACTTGCATTGGACTCTGCTGACTTCTTTTTTCCTCACTTCTCTGATAATTTCAAACTGTTGGAGAATATTTACACATTTTCTCATGGAGAATAGTAAAACTTGGAGAAAGGAGGGATAAACTTAGTAAAGCTAACATTAAATAACACTGGATAAAAATTAAAAGATTGACTTAAGTAGGCAGGAATATACAAGTTAACATATTAGGGAGAGGCAGTCTTGATGATGCTGAAATGATGAAGAGACAAAGGAAGTCTAGAGAAAGGAGATAAAGAGCAGCCAGATCTGCGTACACTGGAGAAGTTAGAGATAGGATTGGAGGGTGTTGGAGTGGAGCACCATATTCAATGTGAAGAGGGTCGAGCTGTGTTTAGTATCAGGGTTTACTGTGGGCAGGTAGCAAACTTATGAATCCTCTGTTTCTAGAATATGCACTCACACTAAATTTCATGTGTTTCTGCTCCTAGGATCCAACTTAGTATTCCCATTAAATTTGTCTTCTTTTAGTCCTGTTCATCTCATTGATTGCATCCACTCAGATTCCAAGAGAGAACCTGGGAATCATTCTTAATTTCTCTCTTTCTCTTTTATAGCTAATCAGTGCCCAAGTCAAGTAAATTCCATTTCCTATTGGTATTTTAAGTCTATGTACTTCTTATCTTCGCCATTGCTACCTATCATCTCTAATCTGGACTTCTGTAATGATCTCTTTACATTTATTCTTGTTCTATAAAGCACTCTCTACATAGCAATTGTTCTTCACACAGCAGCTAGAGAAAATGTTTGAACAATGCAAATGTAATCATGTAAACTCCCTTCTTAGAATCATTTGTTTCCCATTTTCTTTACAATGTTTTCTAACATCCTTAACTACATGGGCTTTTTCTTTCTGTGTTGTGTTTCTGGAACATTTTCTCCTTTCTATGCAGTCCTTTCAGCCAGAGAATTTATACTTACCCTCTGGCCTCAACTTAAGTGCCACATTCACAGAGGAAATTTTCTCTGATGTCAGTCAATCTGGGTTAGAACCTCCTGTTTTACATTCTTATAATACCTTGTCCATAACACGCATCATAGTGTAATTAACTATTCTTGTTATTTGTGTAATAATTGGGTTAATGTTTCTCTTCTTGTGAGACTGTGAAGTTTATGAAAATAGGTCAATGCAACATTGGATATCCAAGTATCTACAATAGTGTCTAGAACTTGGTAGTCACTCATTGTTAAATGAGTAAATCAATGAATACTTGGCTGAGGAAGTTAATACTAACAGGTCCTTTTGTGATCTTGAAATTCTTTTACACAACAAGAGTCACATTTACAAAGATTCAAAATTAATCTTATTTATATTTTTAAAAAATTCTCTTAGTCATTCTCTTGTCCTGGACTTAACTTCTTAAGATAAAATCACATATATTTTCATGTCCTAAAAGCTTCTTGACTCTTGATGAACATGCATGTTCATGTGTTAATCAATGTGTGAGTGAATGCTAAGAGTGGTATTACTATATTTTCCCATAGTTCTATCCCTGAATATAAAGATATTTTGGAAGAGAAAGGCTGGGAGAGCATCTCTTCAAAGCCAATCACTTTCCAGAGGCTAAATGACTTGCTTAAAGCCATAAAATATAATTATAGGCATAGCTTCCCATCCTAAACCCAGTGATTTGTTTGTATGGTATGACCTTTTTGATACTGTGTTATAAATATGGCTACACACAAATGTTGTATTTGCATGGGATAATAATCCGATAAGTTAAAAAAATCTTAAGTAGTGACAGATTTAGAAAACATGGTACTGTGCAAAATATTTTAGAAAATTGAGTTGTTAAAATGAAAAGAACTGTGGGCTTAAAATTTAGGACAACCTGGGCACATATCCTGTATTGACCACATTTGCTTCTGTTATATTTCTCTATTTTTGGAACTCAGGTACAAAGGGGTGTTTCTCCTCCTTGTCCACAGCACACTATTATTATTTGTCTAGTCAAGATTCTTACTGAATTTCATTTCCCTTTGCTTTCACCTTCATTCCTTATCCCCATTCCCACAAAGAGTATGAACTATGATGTGTTTGATATGTCCTTAAATACGCACATGTGTCTTGACTAAGATGAATATTGTTTTGTGTTTATTTCAAGAATATATATTGATGCTGTGCTATAATCACAGAGATGAACAGTTTCTTCATTCAGCACAGTGGTTTTCAACTGGGGGCAATTTTGTCTCCCCAGGAGACATTTGGTAGTGCCTAGAGACATTTTTGGTTTTCACAAGATGGTACATATCTATTTGGGTATCTATAGAGATGCTGCAAAATATCTTACAATGCCCTGAACAGGCCCTTACAATAAACATATCAATAGTGCTGTGGGTGAGAAACCCTTACCGAGAATATGAGTAAAATTATAAGTAACATGCAATGCCAATGTTGTTTTGAATGTAGTCCATTACTTACCAGCACTGTGATCTTGGCAAACTTACCTCTCCTGTCTGAGTCTCAATTTTCTCAGAGTGGGAGATAATACTGCCTGCTCTGAAAGATGACAAATAATATATAAAAAGTGATAACAAAGTGAGTATTCAGTAAAAAGTACCTGCTAGTGTTTTGCTCTTGACTCTTTCAAGGAGAGTATAGGAAACAGCTATACAAAAACTGATTCTGCACAATCTGCAGCCACGCTGTGGAATACAGTGTTCACTATGTACCGTGATAACAAAGTGAGTATTCAGTAAAAAGTACCTGCTAGTGTTTTGCTCTTGACTCTTTCATGGAGAGTATAGGAAACAGCTATACAAAAACTGATTCTGCACAATCTGCAGCCACGCTGTGGAATACAGTGTTCACTATGTACTCTGTATTTATATTCATGTGTTTTCACATAATGAATTTTTCCACAAAACTTGGGAATTTCAACCTGTCTTTAAGAATATTCTACTACTGAGACTTTTTGTTAATTAATACAGACCTGCTAATGAGCTTCTACTATAATAATTTTACTTAGGTATGTATGTCTGTCCTATCCTATTATAATTAGTAGGTTAAAAAAATACATTGCATGAAATATTTTTCTATGTAGACTTTTTCTATTTTATTGTGCAATATGGTTTTATAGCATGTGAGTAATATCTTGGTTTTAGCATATTATCATACTTTATTGTGATTTATCTGACCATTTTTCCATATTCTACTAAGTATGTGAATTTATCAAGTGACTTATTTATCGTTCTTTCTCTGGCAATTAGCACATGGAAGGAGACAGAGTCAATGCTACAGGGAAGGGTTCAGGGTTGGATATTTAGGGACTGAGGAATAGACACATTTGGAAGAAACAGAGTTATTGTGCAGGGAACTAACGAACTATAATATTGAGAAGGTTGGCTCTGGATAAATAACAATGGAACATGACTATCAGGTAGACTGAGGAGTCTGAAAGGTATTTGATCAGTTAATAAAATAATAATGAGTCTGAGCAAGGAATAGACATGGTGAAAAGTAGGCATTTGGAAAGATTAAAGTGATTGCAATATGCAGGATACAAAAGCAGAAGGAGAAACTGAAAGATGTAGGACAAGTCAGCAGGTTGATTCTTTGCCCATTTTCTAATTGGGTTATTTGTTTTCTTTTTCTTTTTTTTTATTTTGCTGTTGAGTTTTTAAGATTTTTTTTAAATATTCTGGATATTAGCCTCTTGTCTGATGTGTAGTTTGCACTTTCTTATATTCTGTAGGTTATCTCTTCACTTTGTTGACAGTGTCCCTTGCTGTGCAAAAGAATTTTAGATTGATGTAGTTGCACTTATGTATTTTTCTTTAGTGGCCTGTGCCTTTGTAACCTCACTCAAAAAAGTGCTTCCCAGTCCCATTTTGTATAGCATTTCCCTATGTTTTCTTCTAGTATTTTCATAGTTTTGGGTTTTAAATTTAGGTCTTCAATCCATTTTGAGCTGATTTTTGTGTATGGTGAGAGATAAGGGTCTTTTGTGGTTCCATACAAATTTTAAGATAATTTTTCTATTTCTGTGAAAAATGCCATAAGTATTTTGATCGGAATTGCATTGTATGTGTAGATTGCTTTGGGTAATATGGATATTTTGATTATGTTAATTCTTCTGACCTATGAACATGGGATACGTTTCCATTTATTAGTGTCCTCCTCAGTTTTTTTCACCAATGTTTTATAGTTTTCATTGTAGAGGTCTTTCATCTCCTTGGTTAAATTTACTCCTAGGTATTTCATTTTTTTGGTAGTTATTATGAATGGGATTACTTTCCTGATTTCTTCTTTGGCTATTTCATTGTTGACATATAGGAAAGCTACGGATTTTTGTGTACTGATTTTGTAACCTGCCACTATACTGAATCCATTTATAAGTTCTAATAACTTTTTGATGGAGTTTTTCAGGTTTTCTATGTATAGGATCATGTCATCTGAAATAGAGATAGTTTGACTTCCTCCTTTCCAATTTTAATGCCTCTAATTGCTTTCTCTTGCCTTGTTGCACAGGCTAGAACTTTTAGTACTATGTTGAGTAAGAGTGGGGAAAGTAGATATCCTTGTCTTGTGCCAGATCTTACAGGAAAAGCCTCCAATTTTGGGCCATTCAGCAGGATATTAGCTTTGGGTTTGTCATATATGGTCTTTATTATGTTGGGGTACATTTCTTCTGTACCTAATTTGTTGATTGTTTTTATCATGAAGGTGTTTGGGATTTTATCAAATGCTTTTTCTGCATCTACTGAAATAACCATTTTTTCCCCCTTCATTTTGTTGATGTGTTGTATCATGTTTTTAGATTTGTATATAGTGAACCATCCCTGCACATTAATAGTTGGGGACTTTAACACCACACTTTCAGCAAAGGACAGGTCATCCAGACAGAAAATTAACCAGGAAACATGAGAATATCTACTTTAATCTCTTTTTAATCTCTACTTTAGGCTGACTTGATCTAACAGAGATTTATAGAACATTTCATCCAACAGCTGCAGAATACACATTCTCCTCAGCAGCACATGGAACTATCTCTAGAATAGACCATATGTTAGGACACAGAACAAGTCACAATACATTTTAAAAAATTGGAATCATATTAACTATCTTACGTGACCACGATGGAATAAAACTAGTAATCAACAATAAAAGGGACACTAGAAACTGTATGAATACATAAAAATTAAATAATATGCTCCTAAACAATGAATGAGTCAAAGAAGAAATCAAAAAGGAAATTTAAAAATTCCTGGACACAAATGAAAATGAAAACACAACATAACAGAACCTAGGGGATACAGCCAAAGCAGTTCTAAGAGTTAAGTTTATACCAATAAATGCCTACTTCAAAAAGGAAGAAAGACTTCAAATAAACAACCTAGCATTACACCTAAAAGAGCTGGAAAAAAAAATCAAACCCCAAACCAGCAGAAGGAGAGAAATAACAAAAATCAGAGCAGAAATAAATGAATTAGAAATGAAACACACACACACACAAAAAACACAACATACCAGAACCTATGGGAAACAATAAAAGCAGTTCTAAGAGGGACATTTATAGCAATAAATGCCTACATCAGAAAGAAAGGAAGACTTCAAATAAAGAACCTAACGCTACACCTCAAGGAAATAGAAAAACAAGAACAAACCAAACCCCAAATCAGTAGAAGGACGGACATAACAAATATCAGAGCAGAAATAAATGAATTAGAGATTTTAAAAAAACAATACCAAAGATTGATGAAACAAAGAGTTGATTTTATGAAAAGATAAACAAAATGAACCGTTTGCTAATGAAGAAAAAAAGAGAGACAAGTCAAAATCAGAAATGAAAAAGGACACATTATAATACCACAAAAATACAAAGGATCATAAGAGACCACAAACTTCTACTACAAACAACTGTGTGTTAACAAACTGGAAAACGTAGAAGAAATGGATAAATTCCTGGATACATACAACTTACCAAGGTTGATTCATGAAGATGGAGGAAACCTAAACAGACCAATAATGAGTAATAACACTGAAAGAGCAATAAAATGTCTTCCAATAAAGAAAACCCCAGGACTAGATGGCTTCACTGCTGAATTCTACCAAACATTTAAAGAAGAACTAATACCAATTCTTCTCAAACTTTTCCAAAAAATTGAAGAGGATGGAATACTTCCAAACTCATTCTACAAAGCCAGCAATATCCTCATACCAAAGACATGATAAGAACAACAAAAAAAAAGGTGAAACAACCCAAGTACAGAAAGAGAAGTACCACATGTTCTCACTCAAAACTGGGGGCTGAATCCAGAAATAAACAAATGAACAATAAGTACAGACAGAGAGAAAGATAGAAACAAAAGCAATCACAGTAATACATTGAACTTTTGGAAAACTGGAGGTGGGAAAGAGGAGGCGAGGGGGAGCGGGAGGTGGGCTAATGAGGAATTGGTCAAGGGACACAAAGAATGATTGTGTATTGTAATGATGAATAAGCTAACTATACTGATCTAACCACCACACATTGTACACAATTATTGAAAAATCAACACTGTACCCTCCATGTATGTATAATAAAAAAAAAAGAAACAAATAAAAAAGAAAGAAAACTACAGACCAATATCTCTACTGAACACAGATGTGAAGATCCTCAACAAAATACTAGCAAACAGAATCCGGAAACACATTAAAAAGATCATTCACCATGACCAAGTCAGGCTCTTCCCAGGGATGCAAGTTTTTAGTCTCTTTTAAAGAATCATATAGGGTTGTTTGTTTGTTCGTTTGTTTCTTTGTTTTCATTCTTACTCTTTGTATCTTTTCTCCCTGTCTGTTGTTTTTTGTAGGCAACTATAACCATCAATTCAGATCCACAATCCAGGAAAAAATTTGTTGCTAACATGAATTCAAGAGACTGCACAGACAAAGCATTAGAACTGACCAGAGGTGGTCAGTAGCATTGGTACAAAGTTTACATACAAAAATTGTTAGCATTTATATATATACACACAGGTAGAAATTGCAATGGAAAGAGAAGCATTTTTTTCATAGTTCAAGAAAGAATACAAGATATTTAGAACTTTACGCAAGGTCTTTAGAAAAAATGATAAATCTTTATTGAGCAGCATAAAACATGCCCATGTATATAGAGATATAAATTATGTTTATGCATGTGAAGTCTCAATATGAAAAATATATCAACTCTGTCTAGATAATATACACATTCAATCCACTTCCATTTAAAAAATCTGAGTTCATTTTTTGGGGGGTTGACAAAATGATACTAAAAACAATATGAAATAACAAACAACAATCAGTAGCTTTTACATTTTGAACTAAAAAACAAGAAAAGATAGGACTTATTTCTAGTAGATGTTGAGATAAGTTCTAATTGTACATTAATTACCAGAGTGTGTCATTTGCATAAATGGGTAAATAAAATAGAACAGAGAGCCCAGAAACAGAACTAGTTGTACATGGAAGTTTATTTTTTGGCAGATGTGACATTAAATAGAATGGGTTAGAGCTTTGATTACATTGTCCATATATACATCCTTACTTTATGCAATACACTGAAATAAATTTCAGTGAAATAAAGATTTAATTGTTTGGAGAAAATACAGGAGAATATTGTTATAATCCTGAAGTAGAAAAGGTTTTCCTAACTGGACACACACAAACAAACACACACATGTGTTCATGCACAAATCACCACTATGAAGAAAAAGATTGATATGTCTATTACCTTAAATTTGTGTCAAAAAGACACCATAAAGTAAGGTTGAACAGGAGGTCTCAAACTATACAGGATTTTTGCAGCACATATAATCAAAAAATTATTAAGTATCCTTGATTTTAAAAAAAAATTATTTTTTTAAAAAAATTTTTGGTGGCTGGCCTGTATGGGGATCTGAACCCTTGACCTTAGTGTTATAAAAAACTTCTAAAACTTAATATGAAAAAACAAATGGTTCACTCAAAACACGGATATTTTTTGTGGACAAAATGCAGAAAATCATTCACTAATGTTATGTATTTGGAGCAGCAGAGATTCATAAAAGCATGATGTTTCTGTGTCATTGTAATTGGAAGTTTCCTAAACAGAGTCAACAGAAAAACAAGTGACAGAAATAGCTATTGCTAACGAAGTCATAATGATTCCCCACTTTTCATAGGGTAAAAAGCTGAGGAAAGCAAAGTTGGAAAAGGCACATGGCAGAGGACATTTTTCTTCTCCTTGGGCCTTTGAGAAAAGCACTTTGGAAACATGAAAAGAAAATCAACAAAAGGCTAAAAGTTCTTCAGGGTTATGCTCAGGTTGAAAAAAAAACAGAAGCAAGGATATGGGCTGTGAGGAGAGCAAGCCTGTGAAGATTGCACAGGAGCCTGTCTTGACTACAGGACAGCAGGCCCAGATGCTTGTTCCTGGACCATGCTAGGAATGAGGAGGTGAAGAAACATGGCTGAGAGAAAGGTAGAGGAGTTAATAGGGATAGACATTAAGGGTAGGTCAGAGTTTCCAGGAAGGATAGCCATGCCATCATTGCAAATATCTGTGTTTTGTAAAAAGACAACAATTGTTCAGATGTGCCACTTCAAGACATAAGACAGCTGGCTTGAAAAAAAAGTGTCACTATTAAACTCTTGATGGTGGATTTTTCCCCAATAGGTTTTAAGTTTCTAGGCAATGCCCTTTGCGTAACTGCGAACATGGGACCTCGTTTAAAAAATGAGAGTATTATATGAATCTTTTTTTTCTTTCTTTTTGCTCTTCTTTGATATCCTTTTTTCCTAGGCTACATTGAGGATCTGCTCTATGGCTGATGACACTAAGCTGTGTCACAGTCAACATTTGTAAATTAGGTTTTCAGGAATATAATCAGGTATCTTGTGTATGTGGGAGAGGAAGTGTGTATTGGGGAAGCTGATGGAAAAAATTCTTTGGAAAATATGATAGACCAGAGTTCCTTCTTTGAGATTCATATTGAACATGAGAATTTTAATAGCTCTAAAACAGGTGCAGCAAAGAAATGTGTGTATTTCAGGATGACTCTGCAGTTAACTCATTTTTTCCATGGGGAAATCTAAGGAATATTAGTACTCTGTTGTGTATTTTGGGAAATAATCATGTAAATTAGAATTAGTTTTCTGAAAACACTATTAGAACTTGCTAAGTGTCAATTATATTTTTAAAAATTTGTGTTTGGATTGTTAAGTCTTATAATAATTTTATTTGTTCTGGGCCTTGATCTAGGATATGGATGGGTGAACAAGGGATTGGTGTGATAACTCACGGGATCATTGGAAGCATGTGGAATATGTGAATGGAGTAGCCCATTTTGGGTGAGGCTAATGGAACATCGGTTTCAGAGGAAGAAGACAGACTGCACTTTCTGAAGAATCATGTGATCTGATCAGGCACCTGAGAGAGTATAGAACTGGCTTGGGTAAGGTGAGTAGAGTGGAGGTAGTCTGTCAATATTATTTCTCAGTCAGCTAATGAACTGAATTGATAACAAGATGGCCTCTGCTGGGTTAAAGATTATAAGGTGATGGAAAGTCCATTCTTTTTTATTTTATTGATATCATGTAGTTATTGGGTACGTAAATAATAACATAAAGAACTTGACTGAACAATGTGAATCAAACTTGAGACCAAAGAAAGGGGAATAAAAGGTGATTTTTTTTGACCTAGTGTAGAGTGTAAACATGTGCTAAATCTGGTAGAAGATATGTCTTCATTTATTTCATAAGTGTCTGTAGTCATCTTTAAAGTGATATACTTGCAGTGTGTTTCTCATTAGTCCCAAGTAAATACACAGGAACACAGGAAAGGATGTGAGAATTATTTTAAAATAAGATATATTCACTTTTTATAATAGCATGGTGATATTTTCCCCTCCCAGAAAGAGCCTCAGTCCTGGGTAATCACTAGCATAGATGTAGGTTATCAGGAAGAACCATAGCAGTGCGATGTAAGTGACACTCCAAGTCTCCATCCCCTCAGCCCACAATTCATGGAGGAGACTTGGTGAAGGTCAAGGCCACAGGTGGTGTTGAGTTATGATTAATGGGTGTGTGGCCTATGTAGTCACATAAGACCAGGCTTAGAATGGCCTGAATTTGGTTTAATGCTCTGCTGTTGTCATCTTGAAATTCTTAATCATTTTTGAATGGGGATCCCTGCATTTTTATTTTGCGTTGAGCCCTGAAAGTTATGTAACTGATCCTGTCCATAGTGTGACAAATGCACATTCCTGTGTGCCTAGGAGTTTTAGAAGCTCCTTTTTTAAAAAACGCATTTTAAACACTTTATTTTAAAATAGTTATTGATACACAAAGGTTGAAAAAAATACAGGGAGGTCCTGTGCACTCTTCATCCCACCTTCTCCAAAGTTGACACCTTGCATAAATATAGTATGCTACCAAAACCAGAAACTTGACATTGGAACAATCCAGGGAATTCATTCAGATTTCACCAGTTTTATAAACACTCATTTGTGTACATGTGTGTATGTGGTTCTACGCACTTTTATCACACATATAGCTTTATGTAACCACCTTAACGGTGAAGATCCAGAACTCTTCCATCGACCACAGGGCTCTCTTATGCTACTCCCTTGTAACTCATCTTTGAGCCTTCTTTTTGGATATTCTTTATTGAAGATTATAAACTTGGAGTGATAAAAGAGGCCAGAGATCCCTCCTTCTTGATAGGAAAAATTTAATAGGAAGGGGAAAAAAGCTCAGGAAGATTAAACTTCCAATTTACTTTTTTAAAAAAAATTATTTATTTTTATTTTTATTGTAACATAGCTGATTGTACATGTCTGTGGGGTACAGAGTTGAATATCAATACCTATGTGCAATATGTGATGCCCAAATCAGAATAATTATTATATTAAACAATATACAATGCCATTGCTTTTCATGGCTCTTTACCAATTCCTCCCTCTTCCCTCTCCCTTCCCACCTCTGGTAACCTCAGTTCTCTTTCTGAAAGTTCAACATATTATTGTGATTGTTGTACCTTTTTTGTCTTTCTTTTATTCATATGTTTATTTCCTGGCTCTCACTTATGAGTGAGGAAATGCACTATTTCTCTTTCTGTGCCTGGCTTATTTCACTTGACATGATTTTCTCTAAGTTCATGCATGATGTTGCAGATGGCAATATTTTGTTCTTTTTTATGGCAGAGTAGTATTCCATTGTGTATATATATATATACCACATTTTCCTTATCCTGTCATTTGAAGATGGGCATTTAGGTTGGTTCCAACTCTTGGCTATTGTAAATAGAGCTGTGATAAACATGTGGAGTGCAGGTATCTCTTCAACATAATACTTTCCATTTTTCTGGGTATATGCCCACCAGTGAAATAGCTGGATCATATGGCAGTTCTACCTGTAGCTGAAGATTCTGCATACCATTTTCCATAATGGCTGCATTAATTTACAGTCCCACCAGCAGTGTAGGAGGGTTCCCCTTTCTCCACAGCTTCTCCAGCATTTGTTGTTCTTCATCTTTTTGATAATAACCAGTCCAACTGGGGTGAGAGAATATCTTAATGTAGTTTTGATTTGCATTTCCCTGATGCTGAGCGATCTTGAACATTTTTCATGTGTGTATTGGCCATTTGTATATCTTCCTTTGAGAAATGCCTATTCAGCTCCTTTGACCATTTTTTAATTGGGTTATGCTCTTGGATTGGAAGAATTAACATTGTGAAAATGTCCACAGTACCCAAAGTGATCTATAGATTCAATGCAATCCCCATCGAAATACCAATGACATTCTTCACAGACACAGAAAAAATAACCCTAACATTCATATGGAACAACAAAAGACCCTGGACAGCCAAAGCAATCCTGAGGAAAAAAAAAAAAAGGTAAAGGTAAAGCTGGAGGCATAACACTACCTGACTTCAAACTATACTACAAAGCTATAGTAACCAAAAGAGCATAATACTGGCATAAACGCAGACATTCAGGACCAATGGAACAGAACAGAATATCCAGAAATCAACCTGCAAACCTACAGCCAGGTGGTCTTCAACAAAGGCACCAAGAACACACTTTAGGAAACAGATTGCCTCTTCAATAAACAGTGCTGAGAAAATTGGACATCCTTATGTGGAGAATGAAACTAGACCTGTATCTCTCACCAAATACCAAAATCAACTCAAAATGGGCTAAAGTCTTAAATATAAGACCCGAAACTATAAAACTCCTAAAAGAAAACTCAGGGGAAACACTTCAGGAAGTAGGACTGGGCAAAGACTTTATGAATATGACCCTAAAAGCACAGGCAACAAAATGAAAACTAAACAAATGGGATTATATCAAACTGCAAAGCTTCTGCACAGAAAAAGAAACCATTAACAGAGTAAAAAGACAGCATACAGAGTGGGAGAAAATATTTTCAAACTATGCATCTGACAAAGGATTAATATCCAGAATACACAAGGAGCTCAAACAGCTTAATAGTAAAAAAATAAATAACCAGCTTACAATTTATTTGGAAAGGAGAACAGACATCTTTTGGAAATGATAAGGTAAAATAATCTGAATCCTCCAGACAAGTTTCTGAGCATACATAAGAAGACAATGAAATTAGTCTGAACTTTTAATGTTAGTCACTCTCTAAGCCCAAACTCCAATGCGGATCTCCAACAATCTGTAACAGTCCAAGTGGAAAACTCTGTTTGCTACCTCCCCTCTCCCAAACTCTGACTCAGCCTCGAAGTGCTCCACTTTGAAGGACCTACACATTTCTCAGCATCAAGAGAAAAGTTACCATATGATTTTATTTATAACTCACTCAAGAATGTGATCCTATCAATATTTTGTATTCTGACTGATAAAGTAACATTCCTTCTTAGAGGTAGATTAATTACACACCTTGAGGGAAGACAGAATGTTCTTGAATTCTCCCCCTGGGAGTCAGAAATATCCTTTTCAAATATATGTAATTTTTATAAGCTTTAATTGTTACTGATAATAAAAGTTTTATAGGTGACTCAATTTCTTTTTTCTCCCTAGTCTAGTAGTTGTACTCCAGGAGCTGGAGCATTTCCCCAAGGGTTAAAACTGTTAGGATCACCAAACAAGAATGTTCAATGTGAAATGCAGTGAGCTCAAACAATTTACAGCTTTCATTTTCCCTTTCTATAAATGGCACTTCATTGCTCTTTGGTAGGCTGGGGGGAAATGGGTTTATTGCGTTCATTTTAAGAAATATTCCTTCACCTCTTTTGTGGGCCTCCCTACAATTTCAGTTATATTTCATCTTCTTAGAAGTTTGCTAAATGTAGCTTCAAGCAGCTCACTCTGGTAGGTGTGCTTGAGCCATTATCATCAATTTTTCAATAAAGCTGTGGGTGAAAGTGTCATTGATTCTTTTTCTCCAGGAGAGAATATTAGCTTTTTATCCTCATCATATTATCTCTCTGCTTGACTGATAAAACTGTCATGCTAAAGGAAAGGTCAGGAATTATCGAGTGGGTGTTCATTTAATTCATCTCTCACCCCCTTCTTGCAACAAATGTATTGGGAATGTAACAGAAAATTTGTGTTTATGGGATGAGAATAGAAAAGAGATAAATGGATGAAGTCCTCATGGATTAATGACTTCATTTGGCTGCCTAGAAATACGTGTGCGCTTCAAAGGGTCTTCATTTATAACTTAAAATTTCCTCTTATTTCGGTTTCTTAGTTTGATAGAAAGATCTTTCAAATGACATTTAGCTGAGCACTAAGATTTCTTTCATGGGTTAAAAATTCCTGGCCATGGGAGGAGGGGGAAGAATAGGAGAGGCTGGATGCTGTGTATGGCAGGAAAAAGATGATAGCAGACTCATTATTCAATGCATTTAATGAAGTCATAGTTAGTGTGAGTTACTTCTAGTTATATTTTATTTTGCAGGTAACATTGATTAGTTCTGTGATGAACAAGTAAGGATGAGGAGGATAAAAACAGAAAATATTTGTTAGACCACCAGCAGTTAATTCAGAGGAAACTGAACTGTAAACAAGGGTAGTGAAACTAACGGGCTGGCTCTGGCTGCCTCTTCATTTCCCATTTTACTTTTTATGATTTTTATCTTGCTCTCTATTTTTCAGCTGGTCTGATGAGGTTGCTAGTTTAGCACTTTTTTCTGCATGCTGCTCCTACTCCCTAACTCTAGACCAGTAAGCTCAACAAACACCTGGGAGAGGGCATGATTTTAGTCAGTGCAATCTAGATTGAATTCCAAACCATTTAATACTTATATAAATAATCAACTTCTCTGCATCTTATTGTTCTCATGAAAAAAAAGAGAGGGGGTGAGAGGTGATTATTATATGAAGTTTCATTTTGTCTCTGAACTCAGAAACTTATGAGTCATCCTTGACTATATCCTGTTTTCCATTCCACACATCCAATTGTAAGACGGTTGCAATTCTATTCACTAAATATCTTTTGAGCTTATCATCTGCTGATTTTTTATACCATTGCCTTGGACCAGACTCTTACCATATCCGTCTTGGACTATTGAAATGGCTTTCTAGTTGGTTTCCTTTCCTCTAGTCTGACACACTTTCTAATTCATTTCTCACTTATTCAAGATTGCATTATTTCCAGTGCATATCTGATTCAATTCTTAGCCCCTCATTGTATTCTAAAAGTTACAGTAAAATCTAGATGGGTTTTCATGGTATACAAACTTTCCACAATCTGGATATTGTGTGCAACTCTAATTTTTATTCTTTCTTTCTGTTTAATTAAACTTGTTTGGCCAACTATTTATTTTTGTATGCTTGTTCCTAGGCTTCACTCTGTGAAGTATTTCTTTACTCTTCCAGTTTGCTTGGTTAATTTTTATTTATCTATTGAACTCCAGCTTAAATATATCATTGTCTTAAGATTTCCTCCTTCCTTTGAATAATCTTTATAATTTTAACATACTTGTATTATTATATGTATTGCACTATATTGGATTTGTTGTATATATGTCTCTTTCTTGAGTATATCCCCTAGGTGGAAGAGACTGTTCCATATAGCCTTTATATTCTGTGTCTTGGACAGTGCCAGGTTAGGATATGAATAAATGAGTTAATGACATTATAAGCATTTGATAAGACCAGTTATGTAAACCTTCAAGGTCACAATTCACATTAGGCGCCCAATAATATTAGTCTCTCTTCTTTTTTCCCTTTTCTACTTTCTTAATGTCAGTGATGTAGTTAAAAAAAAAGTGTTGTGGAAAAGCCAGAAAAAATCCTTGAGAAATGACTGCTTTAAAGAAACAGTAAAATATCATTTCCATGGCAAGCAACAGCAGACTAGGTCAGGTCCATGGACTACCAAAGGTGACATGAATGATACTTAGTTGATTCATTTACATTAACTTCTCATTGTTATAAATCTTGGTGGGAGAAAAATCTATCCTGCATTTTACTGAGCTCCTTGAGAGTTTACTGAAAGTGCCTTTCTGCAAGCTGCTTTTTCTTAACTGGGATAATTTTCTCCCTTTCTTCAGCCACCTGTTTCCAATTTGAACTATAAATTAAAGCTGCCTGCCTCTGAGAAGCGACCCAAACATGCCAAGTTTGGGTTAATTATCTCTTCTCTGTGCTCATATCCTCTGTGCTTTCTCCTTCCCACACTGTCTTGTAATCATCTGTTTACACGTTGTTCTTCCCCACCTGATTGTGAACATCCTGAAAGCAGGTGGATCATACGTCTTATGTTCCCATGTCCTGTACGATATAGACCCTCACTAAATACTGAATGAATTAATGAGTGAACCAATGAAGAAATCACTGAAGGAGGCCTTTGCCGGTTATTGTTTTATATGGGTTCCTTTCTAGGGTATATCCCCTGAGATGGCAGAGACTATTCCACATAACCTTTGTATTCTGTGCATAGAACAGTATTTTGCCTGTAATTCGGGACTGATTGGAGGCAAAAGCTCTAAATGCTAGGAATACTCAGCCCCACCTCTTCCTATCCAAGAGAAGGGGAAGATATGAAAGGATCAGTCTGGAAGGACTCAGAGATATGAGCCCACGCTGACGATCTCGACCTTCACCTGCAAACATCCGCATTGTCCTTCTCTTTTTGTCCTCTCATTAAAACCTGCAAAAATTATGGGAAAGTTAAATAGCACTTGGCAGGTTCTTAACTTTTCCCTTTTTAAAATTTGCATGTTCTAATTATTTGTTGCCTCATGTGGGTCAGAGTTTATTTCTCTGCTGGGAACAGCCTGTCCACTGGTCTCTGACACCTCACTCCAGACTTTCTGCTTGCATTTTTAGAATGCCATAACACTAAGGGAAGCTTCTCCTGATTAAAAGGTTTAAACTGAATCAATATGGCAGGCTAAAAATAACTGAAATGCCCCTGCTGTCCCAGTTATTAAATGATGGCACGGCAGTTAAAACCTCCAGGCAGTGCCTCAGGCAGACTAAGTCCAGTACCTCATCATTATCCTCCCAGAAATCCTTGGGTCGGCTTGAGTCTGCAGCCATTAGCTAGAATAGAAAGGTTTTGACCTGTCATTTAAACTAAAAAAGTCAACCAAGCCAGTTCTTTATTACAGAGAACATTTTCAGTGTTGTAAGAAAATCATGGCCTCTTTAATTTGTACAGGAATAATAGGTAGGAGAGCACTTTAGTGCTTCCCCGACTATCTGACCTTCACCACTGGCAGTCGGTATCAGGCATCCCTTCTGTGCGTACTGAACACACCTCTACATTCTCTGTGTCATAGCTCTCGTTGCCGTGGGAAGTATCTCAGAGTGGTGGACAGGGAGGCAGTCTCTGGAGTCAATTGCCCAAGAGAGGATATCAGCCCTGCCATTTATTAGCTTTGTAATCTTGGACAAGACACTTTACCATTCTGTGCATTAGTTTACTTATTAGTAGAGTGGAGGTAAATATGGTCCCTACCTCATGGGGTTGTTTTGCAAAAACTACATGAGATAACACATGTACAACTCCTTTAAGAGTGCCTAAGACATGTAAGTACTCGTTATATGTTAACTGCTATTATTACTGTAATGTTATTTTTATAATTATTATCACCTTGTCTTTTAATTGCATAATTGCCTTTCCTACTGGATTGTGAATATCCTGAGGAGAGGGACTCCATTTTTCAGTTTTGAATCTCCAGCAGATAATGCAGGGTTCATATCTTAATAAAAAAAACAATAAACGAATGTTCGAGTATGTTAAAGGACCTAACTCAACATCTTTATTTTAGAAAGAAAATGGAGGCCGTATATCACAGAGGGATTGGTGTCCAGAATTATAATTCAGATTTCCTTGATTGTAGGCCTGTGTGTTTTCTTAGGCATGACAGAAATACATGTGTATGGAAAATAGAAAGAAAATAGAAGGGCGAGGTCAGATTTGTGATCTAGGGGTTTGGCCAGCGATAGAATTTGAGAAAAAAGACAGAGAACTTAAAAACCATATCTATGAAATGTATTATTTATCTCTACTTACAGTAGACAAATTTTCCAGAGATTTTTGGGCATTAAAACCCTCCTAATTTAATAATATCTTTGGAGATTTATAAATACATGTAGATAGGTAGAAGGATAGATAAAAATAGATATAGGTATAGATATATAAATATACATTTATAGACATATCTATACACATATATGACAGCATGGAGAACATCAGAGTAATTAACTGACTAACTTTTGGTAATAATTGAAAACGTGGCAAAGTCAACACACGTTTCAATATCTGACTCAATTCAAGGCTGTTTTCCTTAATTGCACAAGTTATCAATTATTGAATGTTTGCTATGTGACATATATTGGCAGATGATTTATGTTAATAATTTTACTTATTTCTTACAAACATCCCCATTTTGCAGATGAGAAACCTAAAGCCACAAAGGTTAGGTAAGTTCTAAGATCATGCAAATAGGAAGTGGCAGCGATGAGCACTATGACTCATCAGCAGAATGCCCAAGATCACTCCCTATCACATCCAGCAGACCATCTCTGCAACCCTGCTTAAAGACTCTGGACATTTATGAACCACAAGAAGCAATATCAGCAATAATAATCATGTCCAAATCTAACTGTGTAAGTTGAGTTTTATATGAGTTTTCTTTTTTTTTCAAAAAGAGATTTGGACCTCTGCCTTTGGCCAAGATGGAGTCATGGGTACTGGAATTACTCTTCTGCCTGAAACAACCAAGACAATGACAAAAGAATATATTTTTAAGAAACTGGACTTTAGGCAATGGAAGACAGTGGTCCCTGAGAGACAAGATGAAAACTCTCAGCAAACTAAAAATAGAAGAGAACTTCCTCAATGTGAGAAAGGTATCTACAAAATACCCACAGCTGTCATCATACTTAATGGTGGAAAACAGGTATGTTCCTCCTAAGGTCAGAAGCAACACACAGGCGGTCTGCTCTCAACATTTTAATTCAATATCAGGAGGTTGTAGCCAGAGTAGTATAGCAAGAGAAGGGATAAAAGTCATTCTGATAGGAAAGAAAAAAGCAAAACTGTTTTTATTTGCAGACAAAATGACATCTATGTAGAAAATACAACAAAGTACAGTAATGCACTGCATAACGTTTCAGTCAACAATGGACTACATACATAATGGTGGTCTCAAGATTATAATGGCTACATAGTATAGCTTAGGTGTGTAGTAGACTATACCATCTAGGTTTGTGTAAGGACGTTCACACAATGACAAAAATCACTCGATGCATTTCTCAGAACATATCCCTGTCAAGTCATACATCACTATATATAAAAAGCTATTATAACCAGTAAGTTTAGCAATGTTGCAAGATCAATATAAAAACCAATTATATTTATATGCACTAGAAATTAATAATCAAAAATTGCAATAAAAATAACACTATCTGCAATAGCATCAAAATATAAAGTATTTAAGTATAAGTCTGACAAAAGATGGAAAAGACTTGTACACAAATCATTGCTGAAAGAAATTATAGAAGACTTAAGAAATGAAGAGGTATACCACATTCATGGGATGAAAGACTTGAGATTGTTAATATATCAATTGTCATCAAATTGATCTGCAGACCTAACACAATCTCCATGCCTGGCTTACTTCACTTAACATAATGCCCTCTGGGATCATTCAGGTTGCTGCAAATGACAACATTTTATTCTTTTTTATGGCTGAATTATATTTAATTGTGTATATATAGCACATTTTCTCTTCTTTTCTTTTTAAAATTTTTATTAGTATATTCATCATTACAAATCATAATCTTTCCCCATGTCCTTCACCTGAACTATCACTCCACAACACCCTTCCTTCCCTCCCCCTCATCTCCAGTATCTTTATCATTGTTCTCTCCTTCTGAAAGTTTAGCATATTACAGTGGTCTTTTCTTTCTTTTCCTTCCTTCCTTCCTTCCTTCCTCCCTCCCTTCCTCCCTCCCTCCCTCCCTCCCTCCCTCCCTCCCTCCTTCCCTTCCTTCCTTCCTTGTTCCTTCTTTCTTCTTTCTTTCTTTCTTAGCACCTAGTTATGAGTGAGAACATGTGGTTATTTCTGTTTCTGTGTCTGGTTTATTTCACTTAACACAATTTCCTACAAGCTCATCCATGTCACTGCAAATGGCAGAATTTCATTCTTTTGTATGTCTGAGTAGTATTCCATTGTGTATATATAAAATATTATCCTTATTCAGTCATCTGTTGATGGACATTTAGGTTGGTTTCATATTTTGGGTTTTACAAATAGAGCTGCAATGAACAAGAGAGTGCAAGGTGTCCCTTCAACATGATGATTTCCATTCCTTTGGATATATACCCAATAGTGAGATTGCTGGATCATATGGTAGTTCTATCTGTAGTTGTTTGAAAAACCTGCATACTGTTTTCAATAATGTCTGTGCTAGTTTACAGTCCCACCAACAGTGGAGAAGAATTCCTCTTCCCCTGTATCCTTGCCAGCATTTGTTATTCTTGGTCTTTTTGAAAATGGCCAGTCTAACTGGGGTAAGATGATATCTCAGTGTGGTTTTGATTTGCATTTCCCTCATGATGAGTGATGCTGAGCAATTTTTCATGTACTTGTTGGCCATTTGTATTTCTTCCTTTGAAAAATGTCTATTCATCTCCTTTGCCCATTTTTTAAATGTATATGTTTTTCATTGTTAAGTTCTTTGAGTTCCTTATATATTGTGGGTACTACTGCCTTGTTGGATATAGAGTTTGCAGATATTTTCTCCCAATTTGTAGGTTGTCTTTCAGCTCTGTTAATTGTTTCCTTCACTGTGCAGAAGCTTTTTCATTTGATATAGTCCCACTTGTATTTTTTCTTTTGTTGTTCATGCTTTTGGGGTCTTATTCATAAAGTCTTTGCCCAGTCCTACTTCCTAGAGTGTTTCTCCTACACTGTCTTTTAATAATTTTATGGTTTGGGGTCTTGTTTTAAGTACTGAATCCATTCTGAGTTTATTTTCGTATATGGTGGGAGGTACAGGTCCAGTTTCATTCTTCTACATATGGGTGTTCAATTTTCCCAGCACCATTTATTGAAGAGGCAGTTTTTTCCCAATGTGTGTTCTTGTTGCCTTTGTCAATGATCAGTTGGCTGTAAGTAGGTGAGTTGATTCCAGGTTTTCTATTCTGTTTCATTGATCCAAGTGTCTGTTTTTATGCCAGTACCATGCTGTTTTGGTTAAATAGGTTTGTAATATAACTTGCAGTTTGGTAAAGCCATGCCTCTGGTTGTATTTTTCTTTTTGCTAAGGATTGCTTTGGCTATTTGGGATCTTTATTTTTCCATATGAACGTTAAGATTGCTTTTTCTATTTCTGTGAGGAATATCATTGGTATTTTGATGGTGATTGTATTGAATTTGTAGATTGCTTCGGGCAGAATGGCCATTTTCACAATGTTAATTCTTTCCATCCAAGAGCATGGTATGCCTTTTCACCTTTTGGTGTTCTCTTTAATTTCTTTCAGTAGTGTCTTGTACTTCTCATTATAGAGATCTTTCACCTCCTTGGTTAAATTGATTCCTAGGTATTTTATTTTTTGGCCACTATCGTAAATAGACTTGCTTTCTTAGTTTATTTTTCTGCTGGTTCTTTATTGGAGTATAAAAACTCTACTGATTTTGGGGTGTTGATTTTGTATCCTGCAACATTACTGAAATTGTTAATCAGCTCTAAGAGACTTCGGTAGAATCTTTAGGTTTTTCTATGTATAAGATCATGTCATCTGCAAACAAAGACAGTTTGACTTTGTCCTTTCCATTCTGGATGGCTTTTTTTCTTTCTCTTACCTGATTGCGCTGGCTAGTACTTCAAGTAGCATGTTAAATAGGAGTGGTGAGAGTAGGAATCCTTGTTTTGTTCCTGTTCTTATGGGAAAAGCTGAGCTTTTCCCCATTTGGGATGGCATTGGCAGTGGGTTTATTATATTTGGCTTTTATTGTGCTGAGATAATTTCCTTCTATACCTAATTTGCTGAGTCTTTATTATGAAGGATGTTGAATTTTGTCAAATGCTTTTTCTGCATCTACTGAGATAACCATTTGGTTTTTGTCCTTGGTTTTCTTGATGTGATGTACCACATTTATTGACTTGTGGGTGTTGAGCAATCCTTGCTTCCCTGGGATGAATCACACTTGATCGTGCTGTATAATTTTTTGGTTTGTTGCTGTATTCTGATTGCTAATATTTTGATGAGGATTTTTGCATCAATGTTCATCAAGGATATTGGCCTATAATTGTTGTTGTTGTATCTTTATTTGGTTTTGGTATCAGGGTGATGCTGGCCTCATAGAATGAGTTTGGGAGAATGGCTTCTGTATCAATTTTTTGAATAACTTGAAGAGAATTGGTATTGATTCCTCTTTAAAGGTTTGATAGAATTCAGCTGTAAAGCCATCTGGTCCTGGGCTTTTCTCTGTTGCAAAATTGCTGATTAATACTTCAATCTCATTGCTTTGTATTGGTCTGTTCAGGTTTCCTATATCGTCTTGGTTCAGTCTTGGTAGTATGTGTCCATGAATTCATCTGTTCCTACAGGTTTTCATATTTTTTGGCATACAGTTGTTTGTAAAAATCTGTAATGATTCTTCATATTTCTGTGGTATCAGTTGTAATGGCTCCTCTCTCATTTCTGATTCTTGTTATGTGGGTCTTCTCTCTTTTCTAATCTAGCTAATGATTTGTCTGTTTTATTTATCTTCTCAAAAAAATAACTTTTCATTTCAATGATCTTTTGTGTTGTGTTTTGGTTCTCTATTTCATTAATTCTTCTCTGGTCTTAATTATTTCTTTCCATCTATTTTAGGATTGTACTGTTGTTTTACTAGTTCTCTGAGATGTAGTGTTAAGTCATTTATTTGAAGTCTTTCTATTCTGTTGATGATGTAAGCTTTTATTGCAATAAAGTTCCCTCTTAGCACTGCTTTTGCAGTATCCCACAGGTTTTGGTATAATGTATCTTTATTTTTGTTAGTTTCAAGAAATTTATTTCCTGTTTAACTTCTTTTTTGACCCATAGTTCATTCAAGACTCTGTTGTTTAATTTCCATGAACTTGAATAGATTCCAGAATTTTGCTTGTTATTGATTTCCAGTTTTAGTTCATTGTGGTCTGAAAAGATAATTGGAATTATTTCAATTTTTACAAATTTGCTGAGACTTGATTTGTGACCTAACATGTGGTCTATCCTTGAGAATGTTCCCTCTGTTAATGAGAATATTGTATACTTTGTAGCTGTTGAATGAAATGTTCTGTAGATATCTGCAAGGTCCAATTGGTCTAAGGTATGGTTTAAATATTTTGTTTTGTTTTGTTTTGTTTTTTGGATTGGTTGCCAGGAAGATCTATTCAAAGCTGAGATAGGGGTGTTCAGATCACCCACTATCATTGTATAAGGAACTGTCTCTTTTTTTTAAGTTTAAGAGTGTTTGTTTTACATATCTGCATGCTCCAGTGTTGGGTGCATACATATTTATGATTGTTATGTCTTCTAACTGGATATATCACTTTATCATTATATAGTGGCCTTCTTTGTCTCTTTTTATAGTTTTTGGTTTAAAGGCTGTTTTATCCAATGTAAGAATAACTGCTCCTGCTTGTTTTTGGTTTCTATTTGCATGGTATATCTTTTCCATTCCTTTATTTGTAGTCTGTGGTGTGTGTCTTTACAAGTGAGGTGAGTCTCTTGAAGATAGCATGTAGTTGGGTCTAGCTTTTTAATCTAATAAGCCAGTCTGTGTCTTTTGAACAGGGAGTTTAATCCATTTATATTTAGGGTTGTTATTGTCAAGTATTGATTTACTTCTGTCATTCTATTGCTTTTTGTTTAGGTATTTTAAATATCATTTTTTTCTTTCTTACCCTTTTATTTTTCATCTTCAATATTAGCTGGACTTTTGAGATGATGTGATTTAGCTTCTTTCTCTTTCTCATTTGCATTTTGGTTTTACTGGTGGGTTTTGCTCTTTCTTGTAAATCCATGATAGTGATTATCATTTTTCAGATTCCAGATGCAGGACTCCTTGGAGCATTTCTTGCAGCACTGGTCATGTGGTAATGAACTTTCATAATTTTTATTTGTCTGGGAAATGCACTATTTCTCCCTCATTTCTGAAGGATAACCTTGCTGGTATAGAATTTTGGGCTGGCAATTTTTTTCTTTTAGTATTTTGAATATAGCAGACCATTTTCTTCTGGCCTATAAGGTTTAAGTTGGGAAGTCTGCTGTTAGTCTGATAGGGGCTCCTTTATAGCTGACCTGACACTTTTCTCTTGCTGCTTTTGGAATTTTCTTTTTCTTTGAGTTTTGTCAGTTTGACTATAATGTGTCTTGGAAAGTATCTTTTTAAATTGAGTCTGTTTGGGGATCTTTGGGCTTCTTGGATCTTAAGGTCTACATCTCTCTCCATACCTAGGAAGTTTTCTCTTATTATTTCCTTGAATAGATTTTCAATGCTTTTTCCTTTTTCCTCCCCTTCTGAAATACTTATGATTTTGATGTTTGTGCCCTTTAGGTTGTCTGCTAGCTCTCTGAAATTTTCTTCATTTTAAAAAATTTGTTTCCCCCCCTTTTTTTTTGTCTGCCTGGGTTATTTCAAAAAGACCGTCTTTGAGATCTTAAATTGTGTCTTCTGCTTGCTCTAGCCTGCTGCTCAAGCTCTTTGTTGTGTTTTTTATTTCATTGAGTGAATCTTTTTGTTCTAGGAGTTTTGCTACTTTCTTTTTTAAGGTATTAATCTCTTTGTAAATTTCCTCCTTCATGTCTTGGGTATTTTTTCTTGTTTCATTGTGTTCTCTAATTGTGTCTTCTCTTATCTCTTTGAGTTTTCTAAGAGCATTGCTTGGAATTCCTTTTCACACATTTAAGGTTTTTCTGTTCTATAGGGTCTGGTACTTGAAAATTACTGTGTTCCTTCAGCAATGTCATGTTTTTTTTATTTGCAGTTCTAGTATTTTTTTGTTGATGTTTGGTCTTCTGGTAAAGCCACTTCTATCTTCAGTTACTCTTGAGTGGACTGTGAAGAGAAAGACTTCCTCTTCTCTTTGTAGGCTCTGCTGGGGACTCTTCTTGTATCACTCCAGTCGAGTGTGCAGTGGGCTGCCTGTAGGGTGGCCCTGGTTACTACTGTGGTGGTGAGTAGGTGAGTACTGCAGTGGCAATAGGTGTGGCAGTGGCTGTGGTAGACCACCTTAGCTCCAGCGCAGGCATGGGTAAGCCTTTCTGGGACTTGGGTCTGGGCCCACAGTGGCACACAGGATGGTGCTCACCTCAGCTTCTGCTTGGGAGGTGGGCAGACCTCTCCCACCACATTTTCTTTATCTGTTCATTTGTTGATGGACACTTAGGTTGATTCCATATCTTGGCTATTGTGAATATTAAAACAATAAACATGGGAGTGCAGATATCCCCTCAACATACTGATTTCCTATCTTTTGTGTATATGTATACATATATATATACCCAGCAGTGAGATTGCTGGATCATATGGTATTTAGATTTTTAATTTTTTGAGGAACTTCCATATAGTTTTTCATAAAGGCTGTACTAATTTACATTCCCACAAAGAGTATACAAGAGTTTCTCTTTCCTTGCATTCTTGCCAGGATTTGTTAATTTTTTTGCCTTTTTGATAATAGCCATTTTAACGATGGTGATAATAGCTGTTTTAATTGTGGCCCACACATGGTCTGCCCTTCCTTGCATTCTTGCCAGGATTTGTTAATTTTTTTGCCTTTTTGATAATAGCCATTTTAACAATGGTGATAATAGCTGTTTTAATTGTGGCCCACACATGGTCTGCCATACAGGATGTATGAGAAGTGTGGGGGAAGGAATGCTGGCCTAAAGAAGTAACACTGGGATGCAGCATGGGTGTGTGATCTCCCCTCTGATCAGCACAGGCCCACCCAGTGGAGACTGGTCAGTGAGACAGAACTGTAGGGGTGCAATTTACAGGAAAGACTCAGAATTTTCACACAGCACAGTTGTACCTGACTTCATAAGAACCAAAAGTGATTAGTACACCAACAGTTAAAATCCAGTCTGCACAAAAAGCCTTTCCCAGAGAATCAGCAGAAAAGCAGCAAATTAGCTCAAGCACAGAGCTCAAGTGCTGGTCCCTGCAGGAAGGTCTCCCCATTTTGGAATTAACCAAAAGACCAGTTCAGAGTTTAAGTGGTAGTGGATGCTAATAATCCACCACAGAATTGACAAAGACCATAGACCAGAGACAAAGCTCTGATATTAATTAATAGAGGTCTACCACCACCAAAGAACACCAATAAATGCCCAGGCATCAATGTAAGACACAAAGATTGAGAAAGAACTGAGAAATATGACACCACCAAAGGAAACAAACAAATCACCATCAATGGACCCAGAGGAACCGTGGATTTATAAAATCTCTGACAGAATATAATAATCCTCTTAAGGATATTTAGGGAGTCCTAAGGAAATATACATAGAAAATTAAACGATATCTGGAAAGCAATTCAGGAGCAGAACAAGAAACTTGAAACAGGAATAGAATTAATTTAAAAAATCAAGTAGAAATCTATGAGCTTGAAGATAGAGCATATGAAATTATCCAATGAGAGGAGCAAAAAGAAAAAAAGAATAGGAAAAAATGAAACAGAAATACAGCCAATATGGTACTGCCTCAAGTGAAATAGCCTCCGTATTATTGGAATATCTGAAGGAGAGAAGAAGGAAGAGATGTAGAAAGTATATTCAAGAAAATGACTAAAAATGTCCTAAGTGTGGAGAAAGATGACAGCATCCAGGGACAGGAAGCTCAGAGGCCATCAATCAAATTCAATCCAAGGAGGAACCCCCGAAGACGTCATAGTTAAATTATCTAAAACCAAGACAAAGAGAGAACATTGAAAGCAGCAAAAGAACATAGCATTCAATGGAGTCCCAATACATCGCTCAGTGATTTCTCAGTAGAAATCCTACAGGCCAGAAGAGAATAGGATGACATATTCAAGGTGCTGAATGGAAAAGATATCAGCCAAGAATTCTCTATCCACCAAAACCAACCTTCAAGTATGAAAGAGAAATAAAATCTTTCCCAGGCAAACAAAAGCTAAGGGAATTCATCAACACTAGACCTGCATTACAAGAAATACTAAAGGGAGTTAAATCTGAAAGAAGATGTTGCTAAAGAGTGGCAAGAAAACATTTGAAGGTACAAAGCTCACTAGTAAAATAAGTTCACAGACAACCCCTGAATACTCCAGTGTCATAAGGTAATGCATAAACCACTTACACCCTGAGAATGGAGACAAAAGGACAAACCTAAAAAGACAATAACTTATACAACAACTATATAAGAGATAGGCAATATTAAAAGATGTAACTTGAAACAGCAAAATGTGTACTGGATATCTGGGGTGTTCCATGTGCTACTTCAAGTCCCCTGAGAAGGAGATGTCAAGATGAGATTAAACGTCCAAGAAATCGAATAGGACATACCTGGGAGAGACAATGCAGTGAGGGCCAGGAGAGGCTGGGAGTGCCTTGGGTCATGATGCAGTCTCATGTTCAGTGAAAGAGAGGAAGGGAAAGAAGAAAGATTGCATAATAGGGTCTCAGACTGTTCTGAAGTTTTAAGAAAGGTTCAGCAAAGCTGTCAAAAAGTCCACGAGCCTAAGTCCAGGTCAGAGGAGCACCACACCTCACAGGAGATGTCTACCTTAGTGTCCCTGCACTCAGCCATTGGCTGGGAGCAGCCCGAGGAAAAGTGGCTTTGGTACAAATGCAGTGATGGATTTCACAGTGTAGCAGCTGAGGATCTTGTTCATTGACACTCCCCAGAACTGGAGGTCTGAGAAAGCCTTCCCAATGCTGCCACATACAGCATTCTCCTTTCCGATGACTTCCATCCCCACAATCTTGCGATCCCTGAGAAGGGTCAAACACTTTTAATGTCTGATCATAACTGTCAATCAGTGAATTTATGCTGGAAGAAGGTTAAATTTTCTTGAAATATTTTCCAGTTTAATCACTGATCCTAGATTCCAGCTTGTGGGATTACGAAAGAGGAGAAGCTAAAGTGAAATTTTACAGGAACAAAATGCACCCTAAAACCCTGTGGAAAGTCTTTCTAAAACAGGATTTATCACATCTGTCTTTAGCAGATAGCCTACCTCTGAGGCAGCCCAAAGAGGAAGAAAAAGCAGACCCAGTGCTCTGACACCTAGGTCCCTTTCCTGCTACCTCTGAGGCACCTAGGAGCCCAATTCTGGGCATGTTTCTTCCAGATGAGAGGCTGAACTCAATAATCAATATTCCCCTGAAGTCTTGGCCTAACTCAACAGTCCAGGCGACCAAGGCTGTTGACATTTAACTGGAATCATTATTTTGGATTTAATTGCATTTTGGCACTAGTCAACTCCAGAGGGAGATGAGGATTCTAATTATTTCATTGGGTGCATTTTTGCAAAAATTGGATCATGATTGAGAGGCTTTTTCTTAGTGCTGCAACCAGGTTGGGCCCTCAGTAAAGTTAAGTTAATTTATAAAAAGAGCATGTACTCTGTGTCAGCAGACACTGTACTTGGTGCTGACAAAATAGAAATGAGTAAGACACAGACTTGGAGCATTTACAGTGTTATTGTTTAGTGTGTCTTCTGCTGTCATTTGTGCCACCTGATTTCATTTCTTAAGGGATGACCTTCTCCATTCTGTCCAGGGCCCTCACACTGATAGACAAATATCTGTACTGCAGGGTCTATCCATATTGCCCTTCCCCTTCCAGCAAAGCCCCCCAAAACTCATAAGTTCTGGAGTCAAATCCCAAGTTCCTAAACATATGAACTTGGGCAAGTTACTTGACTTCTATAGCCATCAGTCTCCTACTCTGAGTAGTGGGAAAAAGAGCCCTACTTTTCTGGGATGTTCTGGAGATTAATCTATGCAGGGCTACTGTAATCACCTTGGCACATTTCAGGGGACGTAATTATTATTGTAAATACTTTTGTTCTTATAAAATGTTACTGGATCTGCCTGACCTTACTCCTATTATTATGATAAGAAGTTAAGAAGTTACTCACCACAAATAACTTACTTGCTTTTAAATTATTGCCTAGTGAAGTTACAGTGTCTGTGACAGGAGAATCAAGCACAGCAGATACCAGGCTCCTTATAAGACTCTGAGTTTGAAAACTGGTGGATCCTTTAAATTGTAGTTACTCTAGTCAGCCCTGTGTACCGATCTTACTTTTCATTTTGATAATAGGAACATTCAGACATTTACTTGTGTGTTTCTTACCTTCGTGTTCACAATAGTCCATGTAAAACCCTTAAATGACAATTTGGCCATAATTATTTTCCCTGTGTTGCTGAACTAATCTCCTACTTGATTTATTGAATGGATATATTTCAGTTATTTCCCTCAACTATTTCTAAATCATTTGACATTTTATGGAAAACTCCCTCTTGTTTTAGAATATTCTCTTGTCTTGTGTGTCTCACACTGAGCATCTTTTGGAATTTTTTTTGTTACCTCTCCTCTTTCCATCCCTGAAATATCTGGGATTTGTAGGATCTAGTCAGATCCATTCTCTCTACACCCTCTGTGTAGAAAACCTCATTAGGTTCCTTGGTGTTAAAAATCACCCATATATTAATAATGTCAAAAATCTATATCTTCACTTGAGCTCTTTTGGATGAGCTCCTTGCCCATATATCCTGCAACTTATCAAGGACCTCCAATAGGATATTCTTGTTGGTGCCTTTCCAACAAAGACCAGGCAATATGAAGTACACCTGTAGACAAACAAATTTAGATTTATTTTCCTTGCTGTGGCTTGGACAATGCACACTAGAGGCACCATGCGGACCAATGCTGAATTGTGTGCTCTCAGAGGGCAAGTCAATGATTACGTATCCTTGTAATTTTTACCTAGGAAGCAGGATGTTTAAAGTAAGACAAACGTCATCATTAGTAAAGAAGAGTGGCCACTCCTGTCAGTTGGACGAAGGGGACATTTAGCTATTTTTGTGCTTAGTGCTCTCAGAGGGCAAGTCAATGATTACGTATCCTTGTAATTTTTACCTAGGAAGCAGGATATTTAAAGTAAGACAAACGTCATCATTAGTAAAGAAGAGTGGCCACTCCTGTCAGTTGGACGAAGGGGACATTTAGCTATTTTTGTGCTTGTAGGGTAACTTTGACTCTGCCTTGTGTTAAACATGGTCTTGGAGTGGCCTTGTCTGATTACTGCTTATGTGGTATGAACATAGTTTATACATATACTTGGTTGGGAAAATATGGCCTAGGGTGATTTTCACTATCTGATTCTAGGAACCTCAAAATCCCTATCCCTGTCTCTCCAGTGATTTCATTCACAGAATCACCTCACTGAGTTTCCCGTATTTTCATTCATTCCCAGCCTCCCAAACCAACAAACAGCAAGTCGTGCCTCCCACTTCCTCATCCTGATCACTATCGCCTCAGTTCAGAAACTTAACACTCCTTCCGTCTTTAATACAGAGATATTTTAAATAGTTATCCTACATCTTTCTGTTTGTCACTACAATACCCTTAATTTATTTGAATACTGCTAACATAATGAAACTTCAAAATATAAATATGATCATACCACCAGCTTGTTTAAAAATATTCACTGGTTTATCTGGCACTTGGGTTAAACCTAGCTATTTGTGGATTGCTTAATAAAACCTTCTGGATCTGGTTCTTGCCAGTCTACTTTGCAAATATAGAGAGAATGCTGCCCAGCCTACAATCTGCAGGCCACAGAGATGGCTCTTTTCCTTACGAGTGAGCTTTTCCCATGCACAGCCATTAGGCTGTGAGCATCCCATTAGTGAAAGAAAGCTTTGATGTCACAAGGCTGAACTCCAACCAACTAAGCTAACTGGCCAGCCCTTTTTTTTGACAGTTGGCTGGTAAGGGGAACCTAACCCTTGACTTTGGTGTTACAAGGCCATGGTCTAATCAATTGAGCTAATTGGCCAGAGGGGTATTAGAAAAAATTAGGTTTTATTTGTTATGTTATTATTGGTAAGTTTCATGAGAAGAATTTTGTCAAATCACAAAAGATGCTTAGCCTTCCCTAGGTTAGCTTTGTATAGGTAAAATATTAATGCAAATTTTTAGAAATCCAATGCTTCCTGAGAAGTTCCTAGAGATTTGTCAATGTTTCTGTTTATTAGAGTCTTGATGGCACTTTGTCTGTTGTTAGGTAAAAATAGTATGGTGTTACCAGTCATAATCTTAGTTATTATTTAAAATATTAACTTCTTTAATTTGAATCTAGCATATTCCAAGCCAGTGGTCGTTGTTTGGGAATGAACATCAGATTTATCTATGGAGTTTTATTAAAATACAGATGTTTAAGACCTACAAGTCTTTTTACTTGTTATTCTTAGTACATTCTTGGTATACTCTTATTATAGGCATGGTGGTATATTCTTGTTATATATACTATGACTTAGTAATTGCATATGTTATATCTCAGGAATTTTTTCTATGTAAAAATTATAATCTTCTATTTTTGTAAATCAAATGTAATATTCACTGTCTTCTTTGAAAATAGCCTTAATCATTAAACTTACAACATTTTGAGAGGGGAAAAAAAAGCAAATTTTGGTGAAAAGTTGGATGGATGGAAAGATGAATAGTGGAATTTACATTTGCGTATAGACCCAGAGTAAGGGGTAGGGAAAACTGAAAAGAAAAAAATTAGGTGGAGATTTGGAAGGTGTAAAAGGAAAAGAAAGAATGAAAAGGGGAGGATTTGAGAAAGGAGGAAGGATAAAAGGATATGGGAGAGTAAGAAAAAAATATATGCGTATTTGTGTCCCAGGTGTGTGTTCTTCAACTGTATCCATTCTACTGTGGCAGATATTTGTGTGAATATTTGATACATTCCTACCTTGTTGTGTAGAAGGGTTGGTAGTGGGCAGACATCCAGTACTGACTGCAGTGTTTGCTTCGGGATCTGGAGTGGGCTTTCCTGACAACTAAACTTTTAATATAATGGATTTAATCTTCCACAGCATTAATACTACCTGCTATGTAATTTCCTTGCAGTAATTTACCCTGAAAAATTAAAAAGAAGGAAGGTGTTCTGTACTATACTATTAAGTTCAGCCAGAGGGTAAATTCTGCTCAGTGGCAGGCTTACAAAAATAGCCCCCAAATGGTTCTGACAAAATGCTGCTCCGGAGGTCAAATGTAGTCTTTGAACAGTGCATTATTTTTTCTTAACATCTCAAAAATCTTTTGATCCCAGAAAATAAAGTAAAAGCAGTGAAATAGATTGGGTTACAACTACTAAACATGTGCTAAACCCTTGAACATTTTCACATTCTATAAGATTCTATGAAACATTTTCAAAATGCACTTCTGATAATGGGGAACATAGTACCATCCAGATTTCCAAGCCTGTGATGTGCTACTGACTGGACAAATAAGTTTACCCTTTTAATAATCCAAATTAACATGTGATATAATAATTTTATCTTCTCAATATTCTAAATTAACATTGTGAACTGCTAATTATTAAATCCATACAGCATAATTTCTCTCACTGAAAAGTGCACTTCTTGGGAAGCTGACATTACCTTTATTATCTGTTGTAGTTAAATAAATAAATCAGATTGGTGAACAAATGCTGCAACACCTTTAATGGTTTGTTGTGGAGAAGTTCAGTTCCATTCATTTCATCACATGTTGTCTGAATACTTTCTTTATGCAAAATACAAATCCAAGTTCTGAGGAGAAGTGGTATAAAGAGCTCCTTTGAGGAATTACTAATTATTCGAGGGATATGCAAGTTTATAAAAAGTCATGTTGAGTAAGCTACAGGACACAAGAGATACACAAACTGGGCATTATGGGACTTTAGAAAAAGGAGACTTTGTTCTTTTGGTGGTCACAGATCAGGAGAGTCTGTGTAGAGTTGGTGGAATTGATGTAATTCCTGAAAGGCAGAGACTAGAGTGTAGGACATATGAAGCGAAGGGTAGAGAATGGGCAAAACCCCCATTCTGGAAACATTTTCAAGCATCTGCTGCTGTGGTTATATCACCCATCTTAATTAACTGTAGAGAATGACTGACCTTGAAAGAAAGCTCTCAAATTAAGATGAAACTAAAACTACCCAACCCACAGTATGGTTGTGAGGTTGAAATGAATCAATGCACAGAGTGTGGCTCAGAAAAGTCACAGGTTCTGCTCTTCTCAGAAACACGGGCTTTATCATGATTTTCGTATCCCACATTCTTAGACTTGCCATGACACATAGTAAGCACTTGTACTTGCTGAATGTGTGAGGTAGTATTACCCACATACTCGGAATTATCTTGGAGCAACTCGGCATCTTTTATCTTCCTACCAGCCGTTCCCAATTCAGATTCTCTTTATGTTCCACATGTACATTGAATATAAACTTCTCTTCATTCCCTTTCTACCCCCTTGTCATGTACTAGAGTTACTTTATATAACTTTTGTTGTACACAATTCTACCGTAAACCATCAATTCCCTACACTCTCTCTTTCTGACTGTAAATATTACACATCATCTGGGAAAATCCTCCTTTGCTATTTCTCTACATATTACTCTAGATTGATGATTCTCACCTGGGAACTTGTGGAAAATGTAAACACTGAGTCAGAAACAGGGGGTCAGGTTCTTTGAGTGAAATATTACACATCATCTGGGAAAATCCTCCTTTGCTATTTCTCTACATATTACTCTAGATTGTTGATTCTCACCTGGGAACTTGTGGAAAATGTAAACACTGAGTCAGAAACAGGGGGTCAGGTTCTCTGAGTGGTTCTGATACATAGTAAAGCTTGAGAACCATCGCTCTAAATCTTGTTCCCTTGCTCTGGGTCCTACTATGATTTCCTCTGCCTATTGACTTAAGCCATAATATCAGAGCCTCTAATGAAGGGCCTGCTGAATTTAATATGACCTTCCTTCATTCTTTTGTATTATCATTCCATGTTAGTGTCCACACACATTCCTGTTTCAGCTAACAGTCATCACTATTCTAGTACTTACATATACATATAGTACTTTCATTAGACAGTTCTGTATTTGAAGCAGAGAAAGAGTTTGGAGATGAATGGCAAGCAATGACACTGGAAAGGCACACACAGATCTTATCAGAAAGGATCTCATAAACCATGTTAAAGGGCTTGAATTTTGTCATAAAAAACACAGGAACCCCAGACCCCCCTCCCACAAACAGGCACCGCGCCAACACCTTGGGGCATGCTCGGGGACCTGAGGCATGGATCCAAGGACCAGACTGCCCTCCCACAACCAGGCACACTATGCCAGTGCCTTGGGGCCTGGCCAGGGACCTGAGGCATGGAGAAGGGGAGTGGACCCCCCTCCCACAACCAGGCACACTGTACCAGCACCTTGGGGCCTGCGCAGGGACCAGAGGCATGGATCTGGAGACCGGACACCAGTCCCACAACCATGCAAACCATGCCAGTATCTCAGGGCCCACTCGGGGACCCAAGGCATGAAGAAGGGGACCCCCATCCCACAACCGAGCACACCACGCCAGTGCCTTGGGGTCTTCTCTGGGACCCAAGGCATGGAGCCAGGGACCAGACCCCCTTCCCACATCCAGGCATACCTCAAGTGCCTCAGGGCCCCACCTGGGGTCCCAGGGCATGGATCCAGGGACCAGACACCCTGCTCACAACCAGGCACACTGCCAGCACAAAGGAGCATGCCCAAACCATCACCTCCATGTGGGTAACCCACCACAGCCACCACAATAACCATGGCTGCTGTGAATGTGGCTAGACATCACAACCACCACGCAGATGGTCCACCAGCTGCTGGAGTGCATTGACACAAGGAGAGTCACCATCAGAAATAAAGAAAAGAAGAGGATGTCTCTCCCCACAAAGCCCATTGCAGAGTGACATAAGAAGCATCTGCTGTCTGATAATATTGGGGGACCTGACCACACCTCTCAGCATTGGACAGATCATCTAGGCAACAAATCAACATTGTAACCATTTTTCTTTCAGAAGGAAAGAAGAAATCTAGTGTAAGTAGAGGGGGGAGGGGGAGGGAGGGGGGATGGGGAGAGATTGGATAAGGAGCATAAAGAATAAGTACAATTTGTAATAATATATATGCTAGTAATATTGATTTGATCAATGTATCTCAATGTTGAGCCCCAAAAATATGTATAACCAATTTTGATTCAATAAAAATAAAAAAATAAAAAAAAACAAAGAAACACAGGAACCCATGTGAACCAAGGAAAAGGAAAATAGAGGGATGCGTACTCAAATAGAATATCCTTTCAAGAGCTGCTGTGAGTTATCTAATGATTACTCAATATGAGGTTTTGATTGATACTAATTTCTAGGCACTTGCTTAGATATTGGGATGTAGTTATTAATAAATTATGATACTTGCTCTTGAATTGGTCAGAGGCTACTTGGAAAAGCAGCCATGTGAGCCTATCATTAAATGCCAAAGGAGAACTGTGTAAATAGGGACCCAGGAAGAATGATATGGGCACACCAAGGTGGGACATTGAACATGTCTTACAGAAAAAGCTAATTTTGGTAATTTTCTGGTGTTCTGAGTTATAACAAGACTCTTAAGAATTTTTATGTCAGTTACAATAGCATAAATGCCAAAATGTCTTTTCAGATCTCTTACAGTGTCATAATGTTTGTGTATCTCTATTCCTGCAAAGGGCTTAGGTTAGGATATCCATTGCAAGTGTGTGTCCTTCTTTCATTCTGCAACAGTGTGGGATGAACAGCAGGAGTTAAATGACTTATTAAGTATGAATGAATTGATACATGAATAGTAAACTTCTCTTCTGACTTCTTAATGCCTGATGCTGGCTTTTGATAAATACAGATCAAGATAGCTTTTAAGGGGTGACTTATTCCACATGATGTTAAAACTGAAAAGCACAGTTTGTGGTTCTCATTCAGCATTTCATGAACCACCAATCTAAGGCAGAAGACAGTAGTAGTTTAGGTGGGATATGGAATTAGTGTTCAAAGGACACAGAGATCCAAAGTTAGGGTATTATTGTTCAAGGCATTTAGTGCAGGCTTGATCAAGGACTTGTCTTAGCCTAAGTTCCTCCTAGGCACAGAACTTGAGATAGGCGCTTGTGGGTAGATAATACAGTCTGGGAAGTGATCCCAGGGAATAGAATGATGGACTGTGAAATAGGAAAGGAAGACAGTTCAGGGATAAATTATCAGATTGAAACCTCTAAAATATGAAATAGACCTCCACATTTTGAACCTCAAGGGACATAAAAGAGCATTTATCCATTAATCCCCATCCCTTATTGGTTAGTGGTTGCCCTTAGCACTTCTAAATTGTGCATATGTGAATACCTGAAAGGTCACTGCAGGAACCTCATGACTCTATTTGTCAGGGGACAGCAAGGAAGAAAGTCAGTGATATGTGCAGAGCTCAATTAAGCAATTGTGTAATGTTTGTTACAGTAATGGCTAGAATAAATGTTAGAAAAAAAGGTGTGAGTTGGGGAAAGAGATGACATGTATAGTATTTCACATAGGTATCTCATTTAACTTTTAAACAATCCTTTGAGATTGGCTTCATTGCTACAATTTCACAAATAATTGATAATCCTGGAGGATGAGTAATGCTCTTATGGTCACCCGGAGTGTTATAGCCAGGATTGTAATCTGCATATGTCTGACTGCAAAGTCTATGCCTTTTCAGTGTGCCCACACTGACCCTCCCCTATTTCAATAACCTTCAACCCTGTAGTAATGATACGTTTTCTATTGCTGACCCTTCTTGCCATCATTTTACTATTTGTATTTGTGATCCTCTGGTCAATGAAGTGAATATTGAATATTTGGGGTTCCTCACATTCTAGACTCCAGCTAATCCTAAACCAGCATGTTCCTTCTGAATGTCTCATTCTGGGTATCATTGTGAGTCTCTCTGAGTCTTAGCCATGACCACATGCATACCCACAAATGTCTAATGGAACCATATGTGCTATATTTATGAACTTTGACATTTAAAGTTGCCTAGTTGTAAAATTTATACTCAGTAAGAAAATTTTATTTTTATTTAACAAGGAAATCATTATTTTAGTTTGCATTTTAGAGCTAAGTGATACAAGCAAACTACTGTTTATTCATACGTCCTGTAAACTTCATGAGTGGTAAAACAATAGAATACCCATACCATCCAAAGATCTTTTTCAGAAAAGTGAGCTCTTTGATTCAATCTTTCTAGGACCCCAAATATTTTATTGAGACATGTGAGGCACAGATTAAATAGAAAAATTCAGAACTAAATTTTTCTGTCATGGAAGAAGGCAAACACAGCCAGGAAGGAAATTGATTGCACTTTCTTAGAAGTTTCAATGGGGAAAAAAATCTATTACTTTTAATTGACTTTATCATGCATTAATTTAAAATTTTTACTTATGCATGCATCATATTTTACCATAAGCAAAGCAAAATCAAGAAGTGAGTGAAGACTTTGAATTCAAGGGGTAACAAACACTTGATTCTTCTCTTTCACAATAAACATTCACATACATGTGCACACTTAGGTACAACTACACACAATTTTATCTCAAACTCTAATTTGTGGAAAGGTCATAATCACTGACTTTGACTTTGAATTCAAGGGGTAACAAACACTTGATTCTTCTCTTTCACAATAAACATTCACATAGATGTGCACACTTAGGTACAACTACACACAATTTTATCTCAAACTCTAATTTGTGGAAAGGTCATAATCACTGACTTCAACCTCAAAGATTGTCTCCTGCTTTCACCCAAAATATGGTTTTATCCACAATGCCTAGAATAGAATAGGGAATTATCTCCCAAGAGACAGCACTTTGGTATACAATCAGAGACTGCTTCAGGTGGATGATTCTGGGGACACTCTAGAGTATAATTGTAAACAACTAGAAAGAACTTTTTTTAAAAACCTGAGAAATTATCTTTCATTATAAATTATAACCCAGATTCAATACTTTCATATACAAAGTGCAATTACAAATCAATTAGGGAAATGAACATAATAATAAAAAATTGGTTTGAAGGCATGAAGAAAGAAATCACAAGAGAAAAACTGTAAATGATCAATAACAAAATTTTAAACTTCACTTTTACTCAAATAAATGCATATCACACTGCTCTTATTCTGTCGCACTATTATAAATTTTAAAAATATTAATTTTAACAGAGGTTAAGAATCATAACCTCTGTTGATGAAAGTAATGGTAATTTACACACTTATATAGAGCCAGTGGGAATGTAAATCTGCATAGTGTTCCCAGATAGTAATTTGGAAATATCTATCAAATGCCTTTTTTATTCATTTCCTTCATATTCCTGAGAAGACATGGAAATTATACCTTTGTACATAATGTGAGGAAGATGTTCATTCGGTTTTGTCCCAGTGAACAAGTCAGGAAATGGCCTTGAGTAGGTAAATAGGTGTTAAGCAGTCAAGAAGCAATGCCAAGTTAAAATTGCATACCCACAGAAGGGAAATTAAGAGTGAATACGAGGTAGCAGGGAGAGGCAGGCATTGATTCTTGAGTGACTGCTACAGGGCGCAATGTAGGAATTCCTCCGTGTTTTTATGTGTATGATGACACATGTCCTGTGTTTGGAATTTTACCCTATTATTAACAGCCCTCTTCTTTCATGAAAATAATCAAGAGTCTGTAAGCCACAGGACTGGAATTTTCTATGATTTCATGTAGCAATTTCCTTAATGTTTGTGCTTCGAAAATCAAAGCCTCCTCTTTGGCTCAGATTCTGAGTCATGAACTCTCAGGCAGACAGACAGACAGAAGGATACTCCTTCTTCTCATACAGCTGTCACACTTAAAGTACAGTGAGGAAGGAACACAGCTTCTAAGCCCTTCTGTCAAAATTCCTCCATTCTATAGTACTGTTCTCTAGCACAATTAGGTCGACTTTCTTCCAGCCCCTTCCTCTCAGGACCTCTACTATCAATTTATTAAATTTGTCCTCAGTATTCAACACTATTCCTATATTTAGTCAATCATGGCTTTTGTAATTGTTCCTTTAGGCTTTCATTTATTTTTTTCTTCTATTTTTCTATGTGATATTTCTCCCTCCGCCATCTCTCTCTCTCTCATTATTATTTTATTTTTAAACAGGGTTATACTATACTACATAAAATAGTTTAGAATGTTCATTCCATGGCATTTAAAAGATAATTTGTCCTTAGGATATTTAATTGTATGGAATTATCATAACTTATCACAGAATTTTCCTAGGAGTAAAATCATTGGGTTCGTGGGCTTTTCATATATAGTACAAAATTTCTCACTGAGTTTTACTTTTACACACCATGTTAGAGCTTGCCTATTTCCCCACACTCTTACCAACACATTTAAAAAATGTTATCAGTATGCTTTTCAATTAATGTAAGTTCACTTGCATATAATTGAAATGCCCAAATTTATTGATTAAAAAAATGTAAAATTTTATTTTTCCCTAAGGCATAATAAACTTGGAAATAGACGGTCCAGTGTATGTTTAGGGTCCCCAGTTCCTGTCATTATTTTCACAATTTTAGTGCATGGCTCCCATACTTCAAGGTAAATTGTAGTACAAAATATCTGCCAAAGTTACAGCCATCACTTCTGCATTGCACGTTGGAAGGAGGAAAAACAGAAAGGCAGAAAAGAGCACGTTCCAGCTGACTTGACTTTCTTTTAGGAGTGCTCCCTGAATTCCACGCTAAACTTCCAATTACACTTCACTGACCAAAATATCACAAGGAGATACTCAATTTTGAGATTAAGAAATGCAGATTTTTTTTTCTTGATGGCAGTATGCTCAACCAAAACACCAAGATTATATTGATAGAAAGGAAGAGGAGAATAGATGTGGAAATAGGCAACTGGTAGAGTACACAATAGCAAAATAATAATAATAATAATGTTATCACAGTGTATTAGTTGGTAGTCCTGTGATTATGACTGATATGAAGCATTTTTTCATGCTTGGTGGACATTTGAAGTTCTTATTTTGCATACTGCTTAAGCATGTCTTTTGGCCATTTATTCTATTGGAAAGAAACATGAGATATTCTTGTGAAAAGAACTTGACAAGAAAAGAATACTTAAAGTGGATATGAAAGGTGAAAGCTTGAGAACAAGACTGATGGGAAGCATTGAATTCATTTAAATATAGAACAAAGACTAAATTTCTTTTGGGAACATGGTTACAGGAAGTAAATATTAGGAACTCTGACAATATAAAGTAAAAATGACAAAAACAAAACCTGGAGGTGGATGATAAAGGAAAATGTGAGGAAGGATTTGCATATTTTTTATGTTTTTTTAAAAAGTCAGCCAATAGCTTCTGCTTCATTTAGATGCATCTATGAAGGGAAAAACAGTTATAGAGTACATCAACAGAGGAAGCAGTAATAGAAATATACAAATAATATACTATAACAACCATAATAAACATGACAAGCTTAAAGAAACAGAGGAGGCAGTAGGAGATGTTAAGTTCTTATTTTTTCACCTGCCATAACAGAAACTTCATAGATATTTTGTACAAAGATGATGCAGGAAGTTAAATATACTGTAAAAAGTAAACTTAGACACTTGAAAAACCATAAGGAGTCTACAGATCTTCTAAAACACATGAAGAAAATCATACAGAAATACACATACACCCCATATAGTCTAAAAA
>NW_007734361.1:10856-11962 GCF_000696425.1 Galeopterus variegatus | reverse complement strand
CCTCAGGTATGAAGGTAGCTGTCTGATTCCAAAATCCCAGCTAAAGGGTGTGATATGGGAGCCTCTCCAGCTTCCTGGAGTGCTACAGTATAACAGCTGCCTTGATGAGTATGTTCTGCACAATTGTTCTGGGAGGGTCTGGAGGGCCAATCTGGAGTTGAACCCCTGGGTTTGAATGCTTTTTGCTTAAAAATCATTGTATTGGTTTCTATTATCTGCAACTGTATTCTGACTGATGACATTAATAAATATAATTAGCCATATTCATGTGTCATGAGAAAAAAGAACATGTCTACAAAAATTCTAAAAAAACCCATTTTCTTAAAAAGTTTCAATATGTTAACAATAATCACAGAAAGAGAAAATGAAATACAAATTATACATTTAGCAATCAGGTTTCTATACAATGTTTTTGTATACACTTAAGCAATAGGCAGGATTTATATGAAGAAAAATAAAAATTCTGCTGAAGTAAATAAACACACACACAATTTAAGTATTTGGAAAGCCAGTGTACTTGCAGAAGAAGACTTATTATTGTTCATTAATTTTATTGCATAAAAATTCTCCTGAATTTTCTGATTGTTTGCAGTAGTACCTTTTTTTTTTTCCTTTTTGTCTTTTTTCGTGACCTGCAACGGATCGCAACCCTCAGTGTTGTGCCCGTACCGGACCGGGACCGGCAATGGGATCGCNGGTGTATAATTTTTTGATGTGTTGCTGTATTCTGATTGCTAATATTTTGTTGAAGATTTTTACATCTGTGTTCATCAAGGATATTGACCTGTAATTTTCTTTTTTTGTTGTATCTGGTGTCAGAGTTATGTCAGCCTCATAGAATGAGTTTAGGAGAGTAGCTTCTGTTTCAATTTTTTGGAATATTTTGAGGAGAATTTGTATTAATTCCTCTTTTAAAGTTTGGTAGAATTTAGCTCTAAAGCTATCTGGACCTGGACTTTTCTTTGCTGGAAGATTGCTGATTACTGCTTCAATCTCATTGCTCATTATTGGTCTGTTCAGGTTTTCTATCTCTTCTTGGTTCAGTCTGGATAGTTTGTATTTGTATAGAAACTTATCTATATCTTCCAGGTTTCATATTTGTTGTC
>NW_007734361.1:2107-10086 GCF_000696425.1 Galeopterus variegatus | reverse complement strand
GATCCGAACCCTCGGCGGGAGCGCCGCCGCGCTCCCAAGCGGCGCACTGTAGCAGTGCGCCACTGGGCCGGCCCTGCAGTAGTACCTTTTAAAGTTGGAATTCTACCTTGTTTCCTGTGCGAAAAAAAAAAAAATTCCATATAGGTCAGATTTTAGACTAAAAATTAAGCCACACAAATACTAAAATTAAGCATGACTGAATTTATATATCATCTAAAATAGACAAAACATTGTATGTAGGACTCATAATTTATAAAGTGTAAAGTAAAATAATAATATATATAGTCAAATGAAAACTTTGAACTTATTTTGATAATATCAAAAACAATCAAAATGCAAGTGAGAAACTGGGGAATAAATATCTGTCACATATATTTTACTAAGATTCTATAGAAATACAAAAACCTAGTACAAGTATAATAAATAAGCAAGAAAACATCTTAAATGCTTTACAACTAAAAACGTATAAATAATGAAGAAATAAATGAAAATATGCTGTAACATACTCCTAATTAAAGATACTTAAGTGAAAGTAAAAATTGGATAAACTTTTTTATTTATTCAACTGGAAAAAATTTAAATTTGATAATATTAGTGTTGGAAAGATGTGTAAAATTTTACTTCTTTTCTGAGGAAAATAAAAGAGCCAGTGTCCTTGGATTCAGTAATTCCAATCTTTTAATTTGTGCCTGGAAAAGTTGGCCAAATTATTTGAGCTAGAATGCACACCAGAGCTTTGTTTGTGATAAACAATAGAAAACAAGCTGTGCATATCTCCCTAGGTAAGTCAAATAAAATACGTTTAAAAATCTAAATAATTGCAATGAGTTATTTTATAACATTAACATATATGAAGAGGATGAATATATACCGTTATGGAAAGATCTCTAATATATATTTATAAGTACAATAAACAAGAACCAGTATACATTTTACACTATGATCTATTGTGTAAATATGAATGATTATGCATTTATAAACAAGTACACACTGATACATGCACAAAAAATTGTCTAGAAGGAATTATATGAGCTTGTTATCTTGATTACTTTGGGCCAAGAGGCTTATAACATGGGGAAGGACACTTTGCTGCACTACCTTCATTTTTCTATATTATTTGCATTTTCCAAACTTGTCCCCAAAATGGTTTCTTTAGAAAATATATCTATATAGATTAAGATGTGAGATTACAGGCATTTTTACCTTCTTTTTTATTCTATGCATAGTTTAAAGAACTAGTAAGTGTGTACAAAGGGTTGTAAATATATAATTTTTCTTAACAATTTACTAGTTGACCAAAAACCAATTTTCCATGAATTCTCTTTCCGTCTATGCCACAGTGATGTGAATCACATGAGTGATGCTGCTACTCTATGTGCAAAGCTACAGAGACTCAGAGATGTGAACAGGACTTGCTAATGCTACACACACTGTAGAAAGAGGAGTAAGGATTTAGACATGCACATCTATTCTCAGGTTGCACTCCTTCCAAGAATCTTTCTCTCTCTATTAACCATAACAAAAATATGTATATTTCCTTTAAACAATAAATTTCTAATGTTAAAAGGAATTTTAACTCTAAATAGGTATGAATGCTTAATCTTTCTTTATGAATAAAAATAGAAGATATTATGCCAGGATGACTGCATCAATTAAAAAAAGGTAATCCATTATTATA
Organism: Galeopterus variegatus; assembly: GCF_000696425.1. Taxonomy (NCBI): domain Eukaryota; kingdom Metazoa; phylum Chordata; class Mammalia; order Dermoptera; family Cynocephalidae; genus Galeopterus; species Galeopterus variegatus. Next base: position 8,408 of record NW_007734361.1, on the reverse strand, counting down.
GCATGGATATGCGTGTGATATTTCCTCATTAATGACTTGCTATGCGTAAGTTTCAGGAGATGAATCTGACATTTGATACTAATACAACTGTGAAGAGAAGACTTTGAATTGTGGCCTATTATGACTGCCTTAAGGTTTGAAGAGCTTTAGTTTCCAAAAATGGAAATATGGGACTGATGTTAGTCAGAAGGGAGAGGTCAGCAGCTCCCTGACCTCTATATTCTGCTCTTTTCCTTACCTCTTCAATGACCTTTCTCTCTATATTTCTAATGCCCTGTGCCTCTTCCCCTATCAATGCTCTCCGCTTCTACAGTCTCAGGGTCTTTGGAAAGGGCACTGGTCCAACACAGGACCATAGTAAGATTAGGAGCTCCCATATGTGGGGTGAAGGTAATGCTTAAATTTGAACATACATCAAAATTCTGTGTTAGGGAAAATTAAAAAAAAAATTCTGCGGTAAGGTTTGTTAGAATTTTAAGTCTTTCTTTCACCTTTCATCAAAAGAACTTCAGGAAAAGATTGAGCGTGAGGGTGAGGGTTTTTTTTCTTGTAGCTGAAGCAAAGGCATTAGTGTGGGGTTTGAAGCTGAAAGCTTCAAAGAGGCTGCTTTTGCCTAATGAGCAATTGCTTTTACTTCAACCTTTCCGTAGCTCCAGCATCGTTGTTGGAAAACAAAACTGGGCTTGGCTCAAAGACTATGAAGGGAATGGAAACTAGACATTTCTCACGCTGTTTTCCTCTCTTCTCCTCAGTCTCATGTTCAACTTCTCTTCTCACAACCACAATATGTTCTCAATTGCCACCTTTTCTAAGAAGCCCTCACCTCACTAGTCAGGAGCACAAAGAGGAATCAGGAACTGCTCTCTGTAAGCACTCTTCTAGGGACTTTTTTAACATAGGCTTTTCCTGTGTCCTCTTGCTCTAAACCCTGCAGTGCCTCTTGCAGCACCTGACTCATCACCCTGATGACCGAAGCCCTCTCCAGTGAGACCTCCCCCTGTCTTTTTAGCACCTTGTTCCTCTGATATCCTATCCCCACTCTCTGCTCTCGAACACCAAGCAGAATCCCCTAAAACCTAAGTGGATAGAAATGCCTCCTCCACTCATGTAAATTACATGCCCCTTAAGGCATCTTTATTTTTTTTCCTAAATTAATTACATTAAATTGGTTTTGTAGATTTATGTTATGAGTCATCAGCCACCACTTAATTGTAATATATAATCTTCCCTTGGGATGCTCCGGTCCAGTTTCTCTGTGGTGATTAACAATGCATTTATCACTGTAGACAATGACAGGTGGTAAACATCATTCCATCTCCAGTGTACTGCAGGTTCCTTGAAGGCACATCACTAGTTTATTTATGTCTGAATGACATGACCCCCACTCCCTACCCCCACTGGGGCCTTGCATATGGCTAAAGGAATATTTGTTCATTAGAAATGACTGGTAGAAAATGGAGTTTTTCTTTGTGCTTACTCAGGGCCACATCATAGACTTCTGCACACAGAGGTCATTCTTATTAAGACCCAGATTTTCTGCGATTTTTTTCACTTTCAAAAATTATTATTGCCATATGATATGTCAACTTTTGGTTTAAAAATATTATGACATTAATGTATTGCATTTCTCTTCATGTGAATCATAATGCTTAGCATGAATGTTATGGGTCACATGTGTCACCCATAAGTTCATATTTTGGAAACTTGACCCCCATTGTAACTTTGTTAAGAGTGTAAGAAATCCTATCATGGAAATTGAAAGGTGGGGTCTTTAAAAGGTGATTAGATTGTGTGGACTTTGCTTTGTGAATGGACTGATACATTCATAGAGCAATGGGTGTGATTCTGATGGCTTTATAAGGACAGCAAGTGAGGAAGTTAACTCTGTTGCTCAGCCCATTCTCACCAAGTGACACCCTATGTCACTGTAGAAGAAGGCCTTACCAGATGGGCCTCCTAGACTGTGGACTTTCCAGCCTCCAAACTATAAGAAATAAATTACATTTTTTATAAGTTATCCAGTTTCAGGTATTCTATTATAAGCAACAGAAATGAACTAGTACAATGAGAGTATCATTTCTGCTCTGAACTCATAACAATTTTTTAAAAAAATTGTATTTGATTTGTGGTTGCTCCAACTTGCAACAGAAATGAACTAGTACAATGAGAGTATCATTTCTGCTCTGAACTCATAACAATTTTTAAAAAAAATTGTATTTGATTTGTGGTTGCTCCAACTTACACACACACACACACACACACACACACACACACATACAATTTTGTTGTCAGAGGTGTCATCAGTGAAAAGAACTTTGAAGTAGACCCAAACTTTTCCTAGAACATCTCAAAGCTTCTTTGCTATTACTTCTCATCACCATCTCTGTAGTTCTTCCTTAGTGCATGTGTGTATGTAATTTAAGGTACTCAAGGTACTTAGGGGAGATACATCTTCAACCCCTGGCATAGATTTCTCAGAATCAGGAAGAGAAAGAAGGCCACAATGACTAGAAGTAAAAATAACAGTTTGATTTACTTAGTGTAAAAGGAATAAATTCTCCAATCAAAAGACCCAGACTGGCTGACTGATTAAAAAGGAGGACCCAACTATATGAGGGGGATACGTATGCAAGGGACTGATGGGAAGGAGAAAGAAAGTAAAACAGATGGCATGGCTTATTTGCAAAAATTAATGAAGCTTTAGCAGAAAAACTGGAAACAACCCAAATATCTACCAACAGGACAATGGCTAAACAAATGATAGTATATTCACCCAAAGGGATACTATTTAGTAATAAAAAGGAATAAGCTACTGACACATGCAATGAAATTGATGACTCTCAATGCATTATGTTATGTAAAAGAAGCTAGATACAAAAAACTGCATACTGTATGATTCATCCGTATGAAGTTCAAAATCAGGCAAAATATGTCTATAGGGTTAGAAGTCAGAAAAGTGATTTGCTCTTTGGATATAAAGAGAGTTAATTGGAAATGGGCATAAAGAAACATTCTTGGTTGATGGAAATGTTTTACATCTTTATCTAGGTGGTAGTCCCACAGGTTTATGCATTTATATGAGGAGACGTCAAAAAGTTCATGGAAAATGGAATTAAAAGATAAAAATAAAAATAGAAACTTTATTTCTCAGTGTAAGCTTCATCAGGTTCAAGATGCTTTGCAAGTGATAATACCAGCCATTTAGTTTATCCCTAAAGACCTGAGGGTCCTGGAAATTTCACCATGCCATTGAAGCCTTTTGTTCTTTTGTATATTATTAAAAAAAATAAAATAAAATAAAAATAAAATGGTGTCCTTTAAAGATTTTTTTTTAGATTAGAAAACAAGAAGAAGTCAAAGAAGCAAAATCAGGATGTAAAGTGGATGCCGGATAATTTCCTATCAAAACTCTGACAAAATTACCCTTGTTTGATGAAAGAAATGAGCAGGAGCTTTGTGATGGAGGAGAAGGACTTTCTGGTAAAGCTTTCCTGGGCATTTTTTCTGCTAAAGCTTTGGCTAACTTTCTCCAGACTCTTTCATAATAAGCAGATGTTATTGTTCTTTGGCCCTCCAGAAAGTCAATAAGCAAAATGCCTTGAGCATCTAAAAAAAAAAAAAAAAAAAAAGTTCTCATGAGCTTCGTTTGCTCTTGACTTGTTCCTTTTTGCTTTGATTGGCCCAATTCCATGTCTTAGTAGCCATAGCTTTGGTTGTGCTTTGCCTTTAGGATTTTGCTGCTAAAGCCATGCTTCATTCGTCTTCTGTTACAATTCTTTAAAGAAATGCTTCAGGATCTTGATCCCACTAATTTAAAATTTCCATTGAAAGCTTTGCTCTCATTTGCAGCTGATTCAGGCAGAAGAGTCTGGGCATCCATTGAGCAGAAACTTTGCTCAAGTGTAGTTTTTCAGTAAGAATTGTGTAAGCTGAACCAATTGAGATGTCTATGGTGTTGGCTATTATTTCTGTTGTTAATTTTTGGTTTTCTTCTATTAGGACATAGACAAGATTGTTTTTTTCCTTGTAAATTGATGTGGATGGTCTGCTGCTGAGGGCTTCATCTTCAGCACCATTTCTTCCCTTCTTAAAAAAAAGTTATCCAACTACAGACAGATCTTTCATTTGATCCAGCAATCCCACTTCTGGGTATATACCCAGAGGAATGGAAATCATTGTGTCGAAGGGATACTTGCATTCCCGTGTTCATTGCAGCTCTGTTTACAATAGCCAACCAACCTTAACATCAAAGGAAAGATACCAGAAATGTGAAAAATCAAGAAAGTACACCACCAAAGAGTAATAACTCTCAAGCTCTAGATCCTATAGAACAAGAAGCCCTTGAAATCTGACGAGGAATTTCGAAAGATAATTCTAAGGAAACTAAATGAGATACAAGAAAACTCAGCTAGACAACATGATGAAATGAGGAAAAGTATACAGGATCTGAAAGAAGAAATGTACAAGCAAATCAATGACCTGAAAAAGAATGTAGGAGAGCATGCTGAGCTGCAGAATTCATTCAACCAAATAAAAAACACAATAGAGAGTTTAACCAGCAGGCTTGCAGAAGCAGAAGCGAGAACTTCTGACCTTGAAAATGGGCTATTTGCAATAACACAGGCAGAGAAACAAAAAGGAAAAAGAATTAAAAACATTGAAGAAAACCTAAGAGAGATATCAGACAACCTTAAGTGCTCAAATATCTGAGTCATGGGTATTCAAGAAGGGGAGGAAAAAGGAGATTGCATTGAAAACATTTTCAAGACAATAATGGCAGAAAACTTCTTCATGTATAGGAAAAGACACAGATCTTCAGATTCAGGAAGCTCAAAGATCCCCAACTGTATTCAACCCAAAAGTGTCTTCTCCAAGACATGTTATAGTCAAATTGGCAAAAGTCAGAGACAGAGAATCTTAAAAGCTGCAAGAGAGAAGCATCAAATCACCTATAAGGGAGCCCCAATCAGACTAACATCAGACTTTTCATCACAAACCCTAAAAACCAGAAAGGAATGGGATGATATATTCAAAATATTAAAAGACAGAGATTGCTAGCCAAGAATACTCTACCCTGCAAGGCTATCCTTCCAAAATGAAGGGCAAATAGTGTATTTCTCAGAAAAACAAAAGCTGTGGGAGTTCACTACCACACAACCGCCTTTACAAGAAATTCTCAAGGGAGTACTGGCTTTGGTACCTGAATAATAACTACCACTGCCATAAAAACTCAAGAAAAATCAAAACCCACTAGTAACATAAAAATGCCAACAATGAAGAAAAAAACATTTATCTACAACCCATAAAACCAACAAATACAGAAGACAACCAGTAAATCAGAAATAAAGGAACAAGAGACACTTAAGATATACAAACAAAAATCAATTAAATGCTGGGAGTAAATCAACACTTTTCAACAACAACTCTTAGTGTAAAAGGAATAAATTCTCCAATCAAAAGACCCAGACTGGCTGACTGATTAAAAAGGAGGACCCAACTATATGCTGCCTTCAAGAGACCAACCTCACCTATAAAGTCTCACATAGACTAAGAGCGAAAAGATGGAAGAAGATTTACCATGCAAACAGAAATGAAAAACAAGCTGGAGTAGCTATTCTTATATCTGATAAAATTAACTTTAAACTAAAAACCATAAAATGAGATAATGAGGGCCACTACATAATGATAAAAGGATTTATCCATGAAGAAGACATAACAATCATAAATATATACCCACCCAATGTCGGAGCAGCCAGATTTATAAAGAAAACTCTATTAGATCAAAAGAACGAAGTAGACACTAATACCATAATAGCAGGGGGCCTGAACACCCCACTATCAATACTGGACACATCATCTAGGCAAAGAATCAGCAGAGAAACACAAATCTAAACTACAGTCTAGACCAATTGACTTGGCAGATATCTACAGAATATTCCATCCAACAACGTCAGAATATTCATTCTTCTAATAAGCATGTGAATCATTCTCCAGGATAGATCACATGTTAGGTCACAAACCAAGTCTCAACAAATTCAAAAAAATTGGAATTATCCCATGTATTTTTTCAGACCACAATGGATTAAAATTAGAAATCAATAACAAATGAAATTCTGGAAACCATGCAAACACATGGAAATTAAACAGCATTCTACTTGATGACATATGGATCCAAGAAGAAATCAAACAGGAAATCAAAAAAAATTATTGAAACTAATGAAAACAGTGATGCATCATACCAAAACCTGTGGGAAGGCCAGCCCGGTGGCCTTCATGATAAAGACTCTCTACAAGGTAGATA
>NW_007734361.1:0-1281 GCF_000696425.1 Galeopterus variegatus | reverse complement strand
TCGAAACCCAAAAAACAATACAAAAGATCAACGAATCAAAAAGTTGTTTTTTTGAAAAGATAAAAAAAAATTGACAAACTATTAGCATGGCTAACTAAAAAAAGGAGAGAAGACCCAAATAACAAAAATTAGAAATGAAAAAGGTGACATTACAACTGATACATCTGAAATATAAGGAATCATTAGAGACTACTATAAACAACTATATGCCAACAAATTTGAAAATCTGGAGGAAATGGATAAATTTTTGGATACACACAAACTACCAAAACTGAGCCAAAATGATGTAGAAAATCTGAACAGATCAATAACAATAAAAGAGATTGAAGCTGTTATCAGAAGGCTCCCAACAAAGAAAAGCCCAGGAATAGATGAATTCACAGTAGAATTCTACCAAACATTCAAAGAGGAATTGAAACCAATTCTCCACAAACTATTCCAAAAGATTGAAACAGAGGCAATTCTCCCAAACTCATTCTATGAAGCAAACATCACCCTGATACCAAAACCAGGTAAAGATACAACAAAAAAGGAAAAACACAGGCCAATATCCTTGATGAATATAGATGCAAAAATCCTCAATAAAAGACTAGCTCAGAGAATGCAGCCACACATACACAAAATTATACACTATGATCAAGTGAGATTCATCCCAGGGATGCACGGTTGGTTCAACATATGCATATCAATAAATGTGATACACCATATCAATAAAATCAAACACAAGGACCATATGATCATTTCTATGGATGCGGAAAAAGCATTTGATAAAATTCAACACTCATTCATGATAACAACTCTCTACAAGTTAGGTATAGATGGAAAGTATCTCAACATAATTAAAGCCATATATGATAAACTCACTGCTTTCAGCTTTTCCTTAAGAATAGGAACTAGACAAGGATGCCCACTCTCACCACTCCTATTCCACATAGTGTCAGAAGTACTAGCCAGAGCAATCAGAGAAGAGAAGGAAATAAAGGGCATCCAGATTGGAAAAGATGAAGTCAAACCATCCCTCTTTGCAGATGACATGATCCTGTATATCGAACAGCCTAAATCCTCTAAATATATTCTTGGAGTTGATAAATGGTTTCAGCAAAGTTGCAAGATACAAAATCAACCCACAAAATCAGTAGCATTTCTATTCTCCAATAGTGAACATGCAGAAAGGGAAATCAAGAAAGCTTGCCCACTTACAATAGCCACCAAAAAAATATAAAACTTAGGAATAGAGTTAACCAAGGATGTGAAAAATCTCTATAATGAGAACTACAAACC
>NW_007734360.1:140748-141468 GCF_000696425.1 Galeopterus variegatus | reverse complement strand
CGACCTTCACCCCGTTTCCCACGTGCCCTGAATTCCCACTGACCTCGATGGTTCGCTGCTTCCACCTGTCAGCACAGCAGGCCCAAAGGAAGACTGGGACTGGGAAGGCTGGGATTTGGGTGACTCAGATCCACCTGATGGAATGCTTGGAGAGCTCAGTGACAGCTAGACAAAGGCACAGGCAGGACAGCGTGCAGTCCGTCCTACGACAGAGGTCATCAAGCCCAAGGGGAACATGGAGGACTGTGGGCTAGTGAGAGTCGGGGCTGGCTTCAGCCCTCTGGCAGCACACAGGGACAGTCCTGNGAAAGCTATTCGATCTAAGTAAACTCATCAGACCGAGCTCATCGACCTAAGTAAACTCATCACAGAAAGATATTTGATCTAAGTAAACTCAGTAGACCAAGCACATCGATCTAAGTAAACTCATCAGACCGAGCTCATCGATCTAAGTAAACTCATCGGACTGAGCTCACCGATCTAAGTAAACTCATCAGACCAAGTTCATCGATCTAAGTAAACTCACCAGACAAAGCTCATCGATCTATATAAAGTCATCAGAGAAAGCTAATCCATCTAAATAATCTCATCAGACCAAGCGCTTCGATCTAAGTAAACTCATCAGACCAAGCACATTGATCTAAATAAACTCATCAGACCAAGCACATCGATCTAAGTAAACTCATCAGACCGAGCTCATCGATCTAAGAAAACCCATCA
>NW_007734360.1:138585-139871 GCF_000696425.1 Galeopterus variegatus | reverse complement strand
GGAATCCTGGGTGAGGCAGAGGGAGGGCTCCAGAAATGAAGAGGACAGGGCCTGCTCCTCTGTGAAGCCACACAAGTAACGTGCAGGTTCCAGCAAGACTGCTGAGGGTAGGGGTTTGAGAATGGAAGGGCACCAGCCACTGCCCGGGAACATGGAGGCAACGAGGCGCTGAGGCAGTTCACCAGGGACAGGTGCGGATGTGGACCCTCCACCACCCACGGAAGTGAAGGGATTAGCCCAGGGTGTCACTGGTGGTGGGGACAGGGCAGGCATGTGAAGCCAGGCAGGCAGCTGACCCACACAATGTTCTGTGCTGCCTCTGGTGGTCTCTGTCCCCCACACACACTCCCCCACACACGCACACGCACAGCCCAGCACCACATGACATCATGGACCTGACCCAGCCTCACAGGTCAGAACCACAAACTGAGGCCCAGAGCAGAGAAATGATTTACCGGAGGTGATGCAAGCTGGGCATGCAGACCCCAGCCCAGGGCCACTTGCTGCTCCCTTGAAGGTGTGTTGCTTAAGAAAACTACAGCAAACACACAAACCAGTTCAAAACAAAAGAGAAGCCCCCAAACTCCCCAGCCAGATCCAGCGTGGCAGCACTTGGACTCATCTGTACAACCATCGGCACATCGTCACTTACCAGCTGCCACTCCTGGGCCAAACTTTTCCCCTTCCCGAAGCAAGGCATGAATCTGAGCGGGCGTCATCCCGAGCCTCCCCTGCAGCAGCTCCTGACAGGCGTCGTCTTCCCAGCCCCTGTTAGCAATGTGGATGGCAATGATATATTTCCGGTGGCTGCCCAGCAGGCGACACCAACGTGTCTCCAAGGTCTTGACCCCGTTTAAGACAAAGCCAGCGTAAGGCTGCCAGAAGGAGAGGCAACAGATCTTCATCTTCCACAAGCTCTCTGGGCCTCAGTGGCCTGTGGGAACACCGAAGCTCATCACACACCAGTCCTCCAAGCTCACGGCCAGTGGGCCCGACCTTCACCCCATTTCCCAGGTGCCCTGAATCCCCACTGACCTCGATGGTTCGCTGCATCCACCTGTCAGCACAGCAGGCCCAAGGGAAGACTGGGACTGGGAAGCCTGGGATTTGGGTGACTCAGATCCACCTGATGGAATGCTCGGAGAGCTCACGGACTATGGCAGGGACAGCTAGAGAAAGGCACAGGCAGGATAGTGTCTGATCAGTGCTACGACAGAGGTCATCAAGTCCGAGGGGAACACGGAGGTGTGTGGGCTAGTGAGAGTTGGGGCTGGCTTCAGCCCTCT
>NW_007734360.1:136101-137325 GCF_000696425.1 Galeopterus variegatus | reverse complement strand
AGGTGGAGGAACTGGTGGCGGGTCTGCAGGTGAAGGAGCTGGGGGCGGGGCTGTAGGAGGAGGAGCTGGGGGCGGGGCTGCAGGAGGAAGAGCTGGGGGCAGGGTGTAGGAGGAAGAACTGGGTGTCGGGATGCAAGTGAAGGAACTGGGGGTGGGTCTGCAGGTGGAGGAGCTGGGGCGGAGCTGCAGCAGGGAACTTAGGCACTTGTGTGCTGCACCCTCAGGGAAGGGTCTGAATGGCAACCCAAGTCCTCAGCGACCTATCCCGACCCCCTGTGTGTACCCCAGAGGGCACTCCAGAGGGCATGGAAGCTGCGAGAGGAGCAGTAGCACTTGCCTGGGGCCCACGGGGCCATGGACTGAGGCTGGCACCGCAGGGCTGAACCCCCCAGGCGGGCGCTGCTTTCTCCTAGCCATTCTGTAAATCTCCAGTCGTCATCAGACTGCCATCAGCCCCCTATTGAGAATCCTGCCAAGCCTTCTCCTGGTGCAGTCGGCCCCAGCTCGCTCCAGCATTATCGCCTAACACTCTGTGCTGGGTCACAATGTGCTGCCTGGTCACTGGTCCCCGACTCAGTCTGCCCTGCCAGGACGCCTTGCTTTCTCTCAGGCCATTCCCACAGCCTGGGAGCAGTGCCTCCTCTCGACCTGGCAGACCCCTGTCCTCCTTCAGGGCCCAAGTTTAAAGTCACATTCACTGCCCCTCCTACCCCCCAAATGTTAGGTATTTTCGTCTCTGAGTTAGGGTGGCATTTTCTGCCTTGCCCCCTCCCTCCCTCCATCAGGCTCTTGTAACCCAGGGTTGTAATCACTGCAAGAGTCGGGCCATCCAGCGTCTCCAAGTTCCTTGAGGGTAAGTCCTGTGGGTCACTCATTGCGGTAAGCCGGGTGCCCAGGACACAGTAGCTGGTTAGTAAATGTTGGATCAACAGAGGACGGCTTGCTCTTCTATTCCTGTGAGATGCTCCCCTACTCTGTCCCTGGGGAAGCTCGAGGACATGAGGTGAGGGGACAAAGTAGCTTCTCCATGGGACATAGGCCTCAGGGTTGCGAGGGACCCGAAATATCAGCAGCTCCAATTGTCATCCACGCCAGTGTCCCCTCCTGGAATCCTTTCCCCACCCATGGTTGCCAGCTTATGCCGAACCCCCACCTCCTCCCTGGAGCAGTGTCAAATCATGAGTGAGCGTCCCCTGACTGGTGGGCTGCCGTCCTTGCTCCTGC
>NW_007734360.1:132175-135315 GCF_000696425.1 Galeopterus variegatus | reverse complement strand
CACCCCCTCACAGGAACCCTGCTCCCACCTTTCACTCTGTGACCCTTCCATGGCACTCTGGAGCCCCCAGGCAGAGGCAAGAGAACTGCAGACAGCTGGGGCCTTCCCTGTCTCCTTCCTCTGCTCCAGCTCGGCCACTGTGCCTCGGGTCACCCTGCTAGCACAGACTTGCTTTCCCCGGACTCCTGGGGTCATGAGTGAGTCCCCTCCTCTGGCTCTGCTTTCTTCTCCACACCAAGATTCCCTCCCCACCCTGCCACATGTCCTCCTTTCAGGAAGTCCTTGTCCTTTCCAAGGATCACTCTTTGCAGCCAATTGTCCAGCCAGGACGTGAGCTCTTTTCCCGAGACCACAGCACTTGCCATGTCCCTGGGGAGCATCTACGGAACTCACAGTGCACCCCAGTGGCCTTCTGAGCCTTCCTGCTCCATTTCTGGTCCCTTTACTTGGCACGGCCATGGGATGCCAGTCCCTTTACTTGGCACGGCCATGGGATGCCAGCCTCCCTGGCCAGACCTGTCCCCAGGAATGCCACTGCTCCTCTCTTTCCTCAGCATCCCTGCCTCAGCAGTCCCTCTGTAGTGCAGATGCTCCCCTCCCGAGCTGAGTCTTCATGCTCAGTGTGATTTCTATGTGACTCCGTTCCTTCTCTGTGCCTGTCACCCACTTTCTCTTCCGCTGCCTCCCTCCTTCACCTTTGAGAAGGTGGCCACCGTCCTCCCTTTGTTTCTTTGCCTCTGAGGCCCTGGGTGAGGGTGCTCTCCTCCAGGAACAGTTCCCCTTTGCTCCTTCCACGTGTGCGGGGCACCGCCATTCTGGGAGGACTTTGTCCCAAATCCTTGGTTTCCCTTCAAATACTGCTTGGTCGGTTTGGTTTTTTCTTCTAGGAGAGGCCTTTGGCCCATTTTTCTATTCAGTGACTTATCCTGACGTAGGGCCTTGTAGGAGCTATTTATGAAGTCTGGAAACTAATCCCACCTCGGTTATTAATCAGCCATAATATATTCAAAATAAAATAATTTGTGACTGGGTTTATTTAAAGTTTTCATAGATGCATTGACACTATTACAGTGGTCTTTATTCTTGTCAGTTGACAGGTGCATAAATAGTGGCCCAGGATGATCCTTGAGTGAAGACACAAGGAAAAACTATTACTGAGATGAGCACTTGGTGGAGAGGATCCCTGACTTGATTTCTTCTCTGGAATTACAGTGGCCCTCCTGTACCTGATGTCACAGAGCTTCACGATGTTCCAGACCTTCGCCTTCAACTTTTCACAATCATGGAACGCTGAGGGTCACCATCTGTGCATGAAACCACTGCTGTTTGAATTCCCACGATGGGAAGTTTTGTTCTAAATCTGGGAGAAATTCGAAAATGTACCTCATGATTTCATCAAATTTAGGGTACGTGTACACATTGAACATAAACTTAAGAGGTGAACGTTGAGGGGCTATTATAAATCAGTCACATTGTTAGAAATGACTGACCCCAACATCATTAAGGCAGAGACATATCTGGGAGTTTAATGTGTAAATTTAGACCCAGAGAAGTAAATGGTTACTTACTGTACGCTTTAATAAGTATAATCACGTCCAGGAAGAGCACCATTAGCAGAAGGGACACAGCAGTGGAAGGGAAGCATGAATTATAGACAAAACCAAAGGACAACTTTGCCTTTTTCACAGTATTTACATATGTCATCCCTAATACGTAGGATGACGTAATGGAGAGATATTCCTTAAATGCCTTTAGCATATGGGTCAGTACACTCTGTACTCTCAGCAACCCTGTGTGACCTTGACCACACGGAAGTACCATTACCCCAAATCATTTCCCTTGCAGTGCAGTTGACAGAATACAAAATATCTATGTGCCCCTGTCGGAATCAAGGGTGTGTATATATTATATAATCTCGGAGAAATGGCCAAGATAATGCTGGCTCCTTGTCTGTACTAGTGTGAATACGCAGTAAGTTCTCAACCATGATTTATGATAATGCAACTATAACAGTCAAAAGGTAAAGATTTGCTTTAGTTCTTTACCTTCCCAGGAACCCAAAGCTTCTGGGTATTTAGGGGATTAAAATATAATGAGACAGTGAAAGTGAAGTGGTGCATCATTAGCTCTCAGATTGCAGAAAAGTATGTGCTTCATACAATTAATTTAAATAGCTTGGGAGCAAAGAGTCAGAAAACAACTCTTGTGTATAGAACATAAGGTGAGAAACCAGGAAGCTGAAGTTTCAGGAGCCGAAATAAAAAAAGGTTACATGAAAATAATAAAATAAAAATATGACAAAACAAAATGTTTAACCTTAGGATAGTATTTTCAAAAAATAGGAAACATACTACAAGAACTTTTTTTTGGCATCTCTCTCTCTGTGTCCCTCTTTCTCTTACAACTGCTTGTTAGTGTCATCAAAATCTTCAAACCTGTCTGTCCTTACTTTCCTCCCCTCCAAGTGGGACTACCTCCTTACTGTTCACGTTACACCACCCAGAAGCTGCTGGTCTTCTGGAGCAATGGAATGGCTTCTACACAGTGCAAATGAGGTGCAAATTAGGAGATGACAGCCTGTAAGGATGGGGTGTCCTCCAGCGAATGTACACACTCAAAATCTATTATTGTTGTCTGCTGTCAGTAGGGACAATACGTGATCCATGAACCAAAGTGTGGAATGACCTCAGTGACTATCACTCCCAGTGACCTACATGGGAATTCCTACCATCTGCCCACAAGATTAGGTTCTGTAGTTATACACTTGTGCTGTCCAAGAAGGTAGCCTTCAGCTACATTTAGCTATTTGTACTTAAATGTAAATTATTTGAAATTATATTAAAAGTTCTTGTCCTCAGTCACACGAACCCCATTTCAGTACTCAACAGCCACATGTGGCTGCTGGTTACCATATTGGACAGTGATGGCTAGACGTCTTGGTTCCCAAAGTAACAATATTCCCATCAGAAGAAACAATAAGAGTCCTATTGAACTTTAAGCTGTGGCTGCCACCTGGGCACTTTGAGCTCCTCATGCTGTAGGACCAGCAGGCACAGAAACGTGTCACGATCCTTGCAGCGATAATTGGTCCTGACCGTCAGGAGGAAGCAGGGCTGCTCTCACACAGTGGGAACAGTGAG
>NW_007734360.1:127181-131496 GCF_000696425.1 Galeopterus variegatus | reverse complement strand
GAACCGTGATTCCCAGAGGCAGAGAAAGAAAGTGGGTAGGGGAACGCCAGGGAAATGTTGGTGACTGGTGCAAAGTTACAAAATTCTGGTAAGATAGGAAGAATAAGTTCTGGTGCCCTAGGGTGACAATAGCTAATTATATTATATAGGATATTTCAAGATAGCCAGAAACGAGGATCTTGAATGTTATAACCACAGAGAAATGGTAAATGTAGAGGTGACAGATGTGCTAATTATTCTGATTAGATTTTTACACAATTTATTTGTATAATGAAATAAGAAATTGTACCCTATAAACATGTACATTGAAGAAAAACCCCAAAGTTTAAAAAACATATATTGAAGAAAAGTTTAGGTTTACGGAATTATTGCAAAGACAGTACAGAGAAATCTAATTTATTCCACACCCAGTTTCCACAATTACAATCATCTTTTGTTAGTATTTTACTTTTGTCACAATTAATAAAAGAGAAAACAGAAACAAGGACACTAGAGGAATTTGAGGGCTCTGGAACCTATAGCCAGAAGAAGTAAAGCCCAACTTCTACCCTGATTAACATAAATCCTCCCAGTAGATGTCTAATTACCTCTGTTTCTCTCACTCTGCAGAACGCGTGTGGTTCTCGACAAAACACTTACCAGTGACACCAAAAGGAAAGAAAATATACTGTCTAAAGAGACAAGGAAAGCATCGGAACTAGATTCAAATATAGCACGGATTCTGGAATTATCAGCCAGGGGATTTAAAATAACTATGTTTAAAAATGTTAAAAAACGGGGCTGGCCAGTTAGCTCAGTCGGTTAGAGCACGGTGTTATAAAGCCAAGGTCAAAGTTCGGGTACCCATTGGACACCCGCCAAAAAATAAACCTACTAAAAAAATAATAATTAATTGTTAAAAGACTTTACCTGACAATATAAACAACAGGGAATAAGAGATGGGTAATGCAAGGATAGAAATATTATGTTCAGGAAGGTCCAGNAATTGACTGCATAGTAGACGAGAGAGCAAATGGTCATCACTATGGCGTAGAGGGCAGCTGTGACAAAGGGCCCAGAATTATCCACTATTCCTTCTCGTGTGAGCTCCTTCAGGGAGAGAACAGCATGAATCCTGGAGGAGTTAGTCTCAAATCAGGTGAACTTTCTATATGAAGATAATAGGTGTAAGTGTTCCAAGACATGGAATACAGTGGATGGCGTGATGTCACCCAGATCCCCCCTTTACAACTGAGGCACTCAGTACCCAAGCTGCCAAGGGCATCAGTTTTTGATGACTCCCAGCCAAGGTCCTCTCCAGGAATTGCCCTCAGTTCACAGGAAATGCCTCTCTGGAATCAAGTCCCTTCCAGTGACTAGTCAAGGGGGCATGGGGAGGGAGCACAAGGGCATGATCCCCTCGCTTCAGTTAGGGTTATCTGCAGGGGCTTCACAGCTGCTTTCTGTTTTTAAAAATTACTGTGACCATTGTGCTCTGAAATGGCAGCAGATGTGAACGGCAGAATGAAATGCAACTTAGACCCTGAGATTTCAATAGGAGAGGCTTAAGCTGTGGGCACGGGAATCTGTGTGCTTGGACAGAAACCCTAGAAATAGAGATTCGTGAGTACTTGTATTAGGCTCAGTCAAAAGCCGGAATCTCAAGCCTGCTGAGTCCTGATACTTGTTTTAGCTAATGAGATAATTTCCATGACCCACTGTGTAAACTGTATCTTAGTAGTAAGAGGATGCTTTCATCGTTATGATAGCAATATTTATGCACCCCACAGTAACCCAGTGTATTCATGGACAAACACTAGCCTCTGTGGTCACAAGTCCTGGGTTATTTTAAAGCTCCAGTGAGAAAATGTCTGGGCTTGCCCATGGCTCTACAGCACTGCCTGAGGATGGCAGAAGCCATTCAGGACATTGAGGGGCTTCACCAGCACTGGCCACTGCTCAGTTGTAGAGAAAATAATAATATTAGAAACCTGCAATACTGCCCTCTGGAGCGTTGGAGGATCAGGGCCAGCCTCGAGGATTACGACAACCATGTACAATTACTGATCCTTTACCATGCCAGGGAGTGGGCTAGCTGCTTCAAGTTAATCACAGTTCTGTGTAGTAGAAGTTTTAGCCCTATTTTCTGAACCATCCATGAGCTGTCCTACTCAATCCTGAAGACAAACACAAGTGACTTAGTGAGGTCAGGAGCTCCCAGTTTAATAAACACTCACATGACTGTATGGACCACACATTGTTTAGATGCCCTACAGATAATACCTGGCCTAGTCCTTGTAAATGCCCCCAGGAGTTAGGTACTATTGCTGTACATGTTTGCCAGACAAGACAAGATTAGGTTCTGTAGTTATACACTTGTGCTGTCCAAGAAGGTAGCCTTCAGCTACATTTAGCTATTTGTACTTAAATGTAAATTATTTGAAATTATATTAAAAGTTCTTGTCCTCAGTCACACGAACCCCATTTCAGTACTCAACAGCCACATGTGGCTGCTGGTTACCATATTGGACAGTGAGGGCTGGACGTCTTGGTTCCCAAAGTGACAATATTCCCATCAGAAGAAACAATAAGAGTCCTATTGAACTTTAAGCTGTGGCTCCCACCTGGGCACTTTGAGCTCCTCATGCTGTAGGACCAGCAGGCACAGAAACATGTCACGATCCTTGCAGGGATAATTGGTCCTGACCGTCAAGAGGAGGCAGGGCTGCTCTCACACAGTGGGAACAGTGAGGGACATGTTTGGCACTCAGGTTTTCTGCCTGAATGTGTCTTGATAATCCCCTGCCTAACTTCTATGGTATCTGGACAACTGTAAGTGCCACATGCTGAGAAGGGCACGGGGACCAGGGGCTCCTAACCCTCAGGGATTGAGGTCCATATTACTCCACCAGGTAAGTCACTGAGAACAGTAGAGGTGCGGGCTGAGACAGAGGGGACAATTGACTGCATAGTAGACGAGAGAGAAAATGGTCATCACTATGGCGTAGAGGGCAGCTGTGAGAGCTGTGTCCTTTAGACCTAAGTAAGTCTGGCTAAATGGATCTCACTTTGAAACAAGCACATTGTTAATTATAAATTTTTGTTGTACACACAAATTTGCTCTTTGGAACCATATGGAAAGAAGTTCCTAAGTGGCCATACATCCCTCTTTGATTTGATAATGAGCTCCACAGAGCAAGGGTTGAATGCCATGTTCTCAACTCCTGGTGCCCACCATTAGCATTGGCACCCAGGAAGAAATCATGATGTATTTCATAAATAAAGTTTTACTCAAAGATCCAGTAATCTTATAGGATCAACATTATTTGAGCTTCAGTACAGATAACAGGCTTGGGCCATGGCAATTGTGTGTAGGCACAAAAGGCTGCTGTGGAGGATGCTGGGCCCTGGAAATGCCTCCAGGAAGGGCCATTGGGGTGCACTGGCCATTCTAGCTGCCGTGGGCAAGCATTCTCCACACCACTCATGTCCCTCCAAGGACTGTCCTACAGTGTGCCTGTTTCCAGCACTGGGCTTGTCTCCATCCTGGAGTAGCACACAGGGGTAGCCCCTGGCATTTTCCTGGGACTGTCTGATTCATAACACGGTCCAGGTGCTCCAGCCCACCTCGGCCCCTTTCTGCTCCCACGTCCCTCCCTGGCCTGCCAGAGCTGTTCCGATAGATCCGGTGAGCACTCTCCTCATGCCTCCCCTAGGGCAGCAGATGCTCACCACAGCCTACATCCCTCAGGGACACCAATACTCTCTCCTGCCAGGCTCTTTTCCAAATCTTAATGTGAGTCTTGGGGTATGCTGGGAACGGGGAAGTATCCTTCTGAACAATGCACCCGCCATCTACTACAGCATTTAGTCTGCTCAGACTTTCTCTGTCGGGACACCATGGCCCCAGCTTTTTCTGTCTGTGGCTGACAGGACACCCCTGCCCCACCTCTCTTGATCAACCTCAGAAAGCAAAACCTCATTGTTACCCAGTTAATGTGATCGGACATTACCTGGGGGATCATAATCACAGTCATTTGTCACTCTTTCACATGGCAATGGCTATTGAATACCAACCAGTAGGAGATGCACCATAAGACTACGTCTTCTCCTGCCAGTTATCCCTGAAACTCAATACCATGGAAGGGGATCCCTAACTGGGAAATTTCAATGAAAGATAACTGCACGTGAGCATCAGCCCCAGATCCTGAGCAGGACTTAGTGGGGAGACAGAAAGAGCCAAGACCCAAGTAGGTGGACTGAGGCTGTATATCTAAAGGAATGGAAATCAACAGGTAGAAGGGTCACCTGCACTCCCGCATTTATCGTGACTCTC
>NW_007734360.1:126044-126632 GCF_000696425.1 Galeopterus variegatus | reverse complement strand
AAGAGCTAGAACGAACCTATATGTCCTTCCACAGATGACTGGATAAAGAAAACGTGGTATACATACACAACAGAATACTGCTCAGCCATAAAAAAGAATGAAATTCTGCCACTTGCAGCCACATAGATGAACTCGGAGGAAATATGTTAAGTGAAATAAGCCAGGCACAGTGAGACAGAGAAAGACCACAGGTTCTCTCGCATATGTAGAAGCTAAAAAAGTTGATCTCACAGAAACAGATAGTAGACTGGTGGTTACTAGAGAATGGTGGGGGCAAGAGGAAGGGAACACAAAGCACAGTGTATCTTTGAATAGTCAAGACGATATTGAATGTTTCTTTTTCTTTTCCCCCTTTTTAAAAAAAGATGACCGGTTAGGGGATCTCAACTCTTGACTTGGTGTTGTCAGCACCACGATCTCCCAAGTGAGCCAACCGGCCATCCCTAAGTAAGGATCCGAACCCATGGCCTTGGTGTTGTCAGCACCACACTCTCCCAAGTGAGCCACAGGCCAGCCCGATATTCCATGTTTCTGACACAAGGAATTGACAAATGCTTGAGGTGAGAGATGTATTAAGTACCCTGATAT